>NW_026783474.1:0-174000 GCF_949774975.1 Lagenorhynchus albirostris
TTATTTTTCTTTTTTATTGCATTACTCTAGGAGGTGGATCAAAAAAGATCTTGTTGTGATTTATGTCAGAGTATTCTTCCTATTTTTTCCTCTAAGAGTTTTATACTGTCCGGTCTTACATTAAGGTCTCTAATCCATTTTGAATTTATTTTTCTGTATGGTGTTAGGGAGTATTCTAATTTCATTCTTTTACATGTAGCTGCCCATTTTCCCCAGAACCACTGATTGAAGAGACTGTCTTTTCTCCATTGTATAGTCTTGCCTCCTGTGTCATAGATTATTGACCATTGGTATGTAGGTTTATCTCTGGGCTTTCTTTTTTTTTCATTTTACAACTTTATTGGAGTATAATTGCTTTACAATGATGTGTTAGTTTCTGCTGTATAACAAAGTGAATCAGCTATACATATACCACCATATCCCCTCCCTCTTGCATCTCTCTCTCACTGTCTCTATCCCACCACTTTAGGTGTTCACAAAGCGCTGAGCTGATCTCCCTGTGCTATGTGGCTTCTTCCCAGTAGCTATCGATGTTACATTTGGTAATGTATATATGTCCATGCCACTCTCTCACTTTGTCCCAGCTTACCCTTCCCCCTCCCCGTGTGCTCAAGTCCTTTCTGTACGTCTGTGTCCTTAATCCTGTCGCACCCCTAGGTTCTTCATAAACTTTTTTTTTCTTTAGACTCCATATGTCTGTGTTAGCACACGCTATTTGTTTTTCTCTTTCTGACTTACTTTACTGTGTAGGATAGTCTCTACGTCCATCCATCTCACTACAAATAACTCAGTTTTGTTTCTTTTTATGGCTGAGTAATATTCCATTGTATATATGTGCCAGATCTTCTTTATCGATTCATCAGTCGATGGACACTTAGGTTGCTTCCATGTCCTGGCTATTGTAAATAGAGCTGCAATGAACATTGTTGAACATAACTCTTTTTGAATTATGGTTCTCTCAGGGTAAATGCCCAGGAGTTGGATTGCTGGGTCGTATGGTACTTCTATTTTTAGTTTTTTAGGGAAACTCCATACCGTTCTCCCTAATGGCTATATCAATTTACATTCCCACCAACACTGAAAGAGTGTTCCCTTTTCTCCAATAACTGCCTCTGCAGCAATTATTTTTTGTAGATTTTTTGATGATTGCCATTCTGACTGCTGTGAGTGATACCTCACGGTAGTTTTGATTTACATTTCTGTAACGATTAGCGATGTTCAGCATCCTTTCATGTGTTTGTTGGCAACCTGTATATCGTCTTTGGAGAAATGTCTATTTAAGTCTTCTGTCCATTCCTGGATTGGGTTGTTTGTTTTTGTGATATTGAGCTACAAGAGCTGCTTGTAAATTTTGGAGCTTAATCCTTTGTCATTTGCTTCATTTGAAAATATTTTCTCCCATTCTGAGGGTTGTCTTTTCATCTTCTTTATGTGTTTCTTTGCTGTGCAAAAGCTTTGAAGTTTCATTAGGTCCCATTTGTTTATTTTTGTTTTTATTTCCATTTCTCTAGGAGGTGGGTCAAATAGGATCTTGCTGTGATTTATGTCATAGAGTGTTCTGCCTATGTTTTCTTCTAAGAGTTTAATAGCGTCTGGTCTTAACATTTAGATCTCTAATTTATTTGGAGTTTATTTTTGTGTATGGTGTTATGGATGTTCTAATTTCATTCTTCTATGTGTAACTGTCCAGTTTTCCCAGCACCACTTACTGAAGAGACTGTCTTTTCTCCATTGTTTATCCTTGCCTCCTTTGTCATAGATGAGTTAGCCATAGGTATGTAGGTTTATCTCTGGGCTTTCTGTCTTGTTCCATTGATCTATATTTCTGTTTTGGTGCCAGTACCATATAGTCTTGATTACTGTAGCTTTGTACTATAGTCTGAAGTCAGGAAGTCTGATTCCTCCAGCTCTTTTAATTTCCCTCAAGACTGATTTGGCTATTCGGGGTGTTTTGTGTCTCCATACACATTTTAAGGTTTTTTTTGTTCTAGTTCTGTAGAAAATGCCACTGATAATTTGCTAGGGATTGCATTGAATCTGTAGATTGCTTTGGGTAGTATCGTCATTTTCACAATATTGATGCTTCTAATCCAAGCATATGGTTAATACTCCCATCTGTTTATATAATCTTTGATTTCTTTCAGCAGTGTCTTATAGTTTTCTGAGTATAGGACTTTGACCTCCTTAGGTAGGTTCATTCCTACATATGTTATTCTTTCTGTTGCAATGGTGTATGGGATTGTTTCCTTAATTTCTCTTTCTCATCTTTCATTGTTAGTGTAGAGGAATGCAAGAGATTTCTGTGCATTAATTTTGTATCCTGCAACTTTACCAAATTCATTGATTAGCTCTAGTAATTTTCTAGTGTCATCTTTAAGATTCACTATGTGTAGTATCGTGTCATTTGCAAACAGTGAAAATTTTACTTCTTTTCCAATTTGTATTCCTTTTATTTCTTTTTTTCTCTGATTGCTGTGTCTAGGCTTTCCAAAACTATGTTGAATAATACTGGTGAGAGTGGACATCCTTGTTTTGTTCCTGATCTTAGAGGAAATTCTTGTAGTTTTTCACCATCGAGAATGATGTTTGTTGTGGGTTTGTCATATATGGCCTTTATTATGTTGAGGTAGATTCCCTCTATGTTCACTTTCTGGAGAATTTTTAATCATAAATCGGTGTTGAATTTTGTCAAATTTTTTTCCTGCTTCTATTGAGATGATATTTGTATTCTACAATTTGTTAATATGGTGTATCACATTGATTTGTGTATATTGAAGAACCCTTGCGTTCCTGGGATAGACCCCACCTGATCATGGTGTGTGATCCTTTTAATGCGTTGTTCAATTCTGTTTGCTAGTATTTTGTTGAGGATTTTTACATCTATATTCATCAGTGATATTGGTCTCTAATTTTCTTTTTCTATAGTATCATTGTCTGGTTTTGGTATCAGTGTGATGGTGGCGTCATAGAATGAGTTTGGGAGTGTTCCTTTCCCTGCAAAGTTCTGAAGAGTTTGAGAAGGTTGGGTGTTAGCTCTTGTCGAAATATTTGATAGAATTCACGTCTGATGCCATCTGGTTCTGGACTTTTGTTTGTTGGAAGATTTGTAATCACCGTTTCAATTTCATTACTTGTGATTGGTCTATTCATATTTTCTATTTATTCCTCTTTCAGTCTTGGAAGGTTATACCTTTCTAAGAATTTGTCCATTTCTTCCAGGTTGTCCATTTGATTGGCATAGAGTTGCTTGTAGAAGTCTCTTAGCATGCTTTGTATTTCTGTGGTGTCTGTTGCAACTTCTCCTTTTTCACTTCTAATTTTATTGATTTGAGTCCTCTCCCTCTTTTCCTTGAGTCTGGCTAACGATTTATCATTTTTGTTTATCTTCTCAAAGAACCAGCTTTTAGTTTTATTGATCTTTGCTATTGTTTTCTTTGTTTCTATTTCATTTATTTCTGCTCTGATCTTTATGATTTCTTTCCTTCTACTAACTTTGGGTTTCTTTCTTCTTTCTCTAATTCCTTTAGGTGTAAGGTTAGATTGTTTATTTGAGAGTTTTCTGGTTTCTTGAGGTAGGCTTGTATTGCTATAAACTTCCCTCTTAGGACTGCTTTTGCTGCATCCCATAGGTTTTGGATCATCATGTTTTTGTTGTCATTTGTCTCTAGGTTGTTTCTGATTTCCTCTTTTCTTTCTTCAGTGATATCTTGGTTATTTAGTGACGTATTGTTGAGCCTCCATGTGTTTCTGTTTTTTACATATTTTTTCCCTGTAATTGATTTCTAATCTCATAACCTTGTGGTCAGAACAGATGCTTGATATGATTTCAGTTTTATTAAATTTCCTGAGGCTTTATTTGTGACCCAAGATGTGATCTATCCTGGAGAATGTTCTGCGTGAAGTTGAGAAGAACATGTAATCTGCTGTTTTTGGATGGAATGTCCTATAAATATCAACTAAATCTATTTGGTCTCTTGTGTCATTTAAAGTTTGTGTTTCCTTATTAATTTTCTGTCCGGATGATCTCCATTGGTGTAAGTAAAGTGTTAAAGTCCCCTGCTATTATTGTGTTACTGTCGATTTTGTCTTTTATAGCTGTTAGCAGTTGCCTTATGTATTGAGGTGCTCCTATGTTGGGTACATATATATTTATAATTGTTATGTCTTCTTTTTGGATTGATTCCTTGATCATTCTGTAGCGTCCGTCCTTGTCTCTTGTAACACTCTTTATTTTAAAGTCTATTGTATCTGATATGAGTATTGCTACTCCAGCTTTCTTTTGATTTTCATTTGCATGGAATATCCTTTTCCATCCCCTCACTTTCAGTCTGTATGTTTCCCTAGGTCTGAAATGGGTCTCTTATAGACTGCATATATATGGATCTTGTTTTTGTATCCATTCAGCAAGACTGTGTCTTTAGTTTGGAGCATTTAATCCATTCACATTTAAGGTAAATATTGATATGTATATTCCTATTACCATTTTCTTAATTGTTATGTGTTTGTTTTTGTAGATTCTTTTCTTCTGTTGTGTTTCCCACTTAGATAGTTTCCTTTAGCATTTGTTGTAGAGCTGGTTTGGTGGTGCTGAGTTCTCTTAGCTTTTGCTTGTCTGTAAAGCTTTTGATTTCTCCATTGAATCCGAATGAGATCTTGCTGGGTAGAGTTCCTTTGGTTGTAGGTTCTTCCCTTTCATCACTTTAAATATATCAGCCAACTCCCTTCTGGTTTGTAGAGTTTCTGCGGAGAAATCAGCTGTTAACCTTATGGGAGTTCCCTTGTATGTTGTCATTTTTCCCTTGTGCTTTCTATAATTTTTCTTTGTCTTTAATTTTTGTCAGTTTGATTATTATGTGTCTCGGCATTTTTCTCCTTGGGTTTATCCTGCCTGGGACTCTCTGTGCTTTCTGGACTTGGGTGGCTACTATTTCCTTTCCCGTGCTAGGGAAGTTTTCGACTATAATCTCTTCAAATATTTTCTCGGGTCCTTTCTCTCTCTCTTCACCTTCTGGGATCCCTATAATGCAAATTTTGTTGCGTTTAATGTTATCCCAGAGGTCTCTTAAGCTGTCTTCCTTTCTCTGCATTCTTTTTTCTTTATTCTTTTCTGCAGCAGTGAATTCCACCTTTCTGTCTCCAGGCCAGTTATCCGTTCTTCTGCCTCAGTTATTCTACTATTGATTCCTTCTAGTGTATTTTTTTTTTTTTTTGCGGTACACGGGCCTCTCACTTTTGTGACCTCTCCCGTTGTGGAGCACAGGCTCTGGATGTGCAGGCTCAGCGGCCATGGCTCACGGGCCCAGCCGCTCCTTGGCATGTGGGATCTTACCAGACTAGGGCACGAACCCATGTCCCCTGCATCGGCAGGTGGACTCTCAACCACTGCGCCACCAGGGAAGCCCCCTTCTAGTGTATTTTTCATTTCAGTTATTGTATTGTTCATCTCTGTTTGTTGGTTCTTTAATTCTTCTAGGTCTTTGTTAACTATCTCTTGCATCTTCTCGATCTTTGCCTCCATTCTTTTTCCAAGGTCTTGGATCATCTTCACTATCATTATTATGAATTCTTTTTCTGGAAGGTTGCCTATCTCCACCTCATTGAGTTGTTTTTCTGGGGTTTTATCTTGTTCCTTCATCTGGTACAAATTCCTCTGCCTTTTCATTTTGTCTATCTTTCTGTGAATGTGGTTTTCCATCCACAGGCTGAAGAACTGTAGTTCTTCTTGCTTCTGCTGTCTGCTCTCTGCTGGATGAGTCTATCTTAGAGGCTTGTGCAGCATTCCTGATGTGAGGGACTGGTGGTGGGTAGAGCTGCGTGTTGCTCTGGTGGGCAGAGCTCAATAAAACTTTAATCCGCTTGTCTGCTGATGCATGGGGCAGAGTTCCCTCTCTGTTTGTTGTTTGGCCTGAGGCGACCCAGAACTGTGGCCCACCTGGCTCTTTGGTGGGGCTACCTGCGGACTCTGGGAGGGCTCATGCTAAGGAGGACTTCCCAGAACTTCTGCTGCCAGTGTCCTTGTCCACACGGTGAGCCCCAGTCACCCCCCGCCTCTGCAGGAGACCCTCTAAGACTAGCAGGTAGGTCTGCCCAGTCTCCTATGGGGTCACTGCTCCTTCCCTTGGGTCCTGATGTGCACACTACTGTGTGTGTCCTCCAAGAGTGGAGTCTCTGTTGTGACTCTATGTCTCTGAGTGGGGTTGAGACTCTGAGACTGAGTGGAGTCTCACAGACTCTGTGTCCTGTGAAACTTCGATGCTTTGTGGTTCTAGAAATCCTATAAGAGACGGTCCACAGCAGGTGAAGCTAATGCTGTCGGTGGAGGTGGTGAAGCCAAAGATCTGCAGTTCAGACTAAAGGTGCCAATGTACATTCAGGACAAAACAATCTCATGTGAATGTAGTTCAGGCAGGTTTAACATAAATAGAGTCAGGTTAATGCCTAACATCTTCTATCTTGTGCCTCCCCTCAGGGACCCCCTCCTCAGTTCCTGAGGCTCCTGTAACTCATGTACAGTGGAAGGGAGACTGGGCTCTGTCCAGTCTGAGCCCTGAGTTACCCTGTGTGTATCTTAGGATACTTTGTATTTCTGTGGTGTCTGTTGTAACATCATCGCTTTCATTTCTGATTTATTTGGGCCCTCTCTTTTTTAAAAACACATACTACTATTGTCTTTTATTCTTTACAGAAGCTAAAAAAATGTTTGATCTATTACCCTTACTCTATGTATAGGTTTTTCAGGGAGATTTTTACTTTTGTTTGTTTTCTTGTTACTATCAATAATTAGTGAGACTTCTTTTAAGCTTAAGTAAATTCCTTCAACATTGCATATAAGGCTGGTTTATTAGTGATGAACTCTTTTAGCTTTTGCTAGTCTGGGAAACTCTTGACCTCTCCTTCAATTCTTTCTTTCCTCCATAAATTTATTTATTTATTTATTTTTGGCTGTATTAGGTCTTCATTGCAGTGCGTGGGCTTTTCTCTAGTTGTGGCAAGTGGAGGCTACTCTTCGTTGTGGTGCATGGGCCGTTGTGGTGCATGGGCTTCTCATTGCAGTGGCTCTTCTTGTTGTGCAACATGGGCTCTAGGTGCTCAGGCTTCAGTAGTTGTGGCTAGCAGGCTCAGTCGTTGTGTCTCATGGGCTCTAGAGCACAGGCTCAGTAGTTGTGGCACACAGGCTTAGTTGCTCTGTGGCATGTGGGATCTTCCTGGATCAGGGCCCGAACCCGTGTCCCCTGCATTGGCAGGCAGATTCTCAACCACTGTGACATCAGGGAAGCCCTGTCCTGCAATTCTGAATAATAATTTTGCTGGTAGAGTATTCCTGTTGTAGACTTTTTCTTTTTAGCCCATTGATTATATCCTATCATTCCTTCCTAGTTTGAAAATTGTGCTGAGAAGTCATCTGACAGTCTTATGGGAATACCTTGAACATAACTAGACCCTTTTATTTCACTGCCTCTGTGATCACTCTTTAAATTTTTAAATTTTTGGAGCTTTATAATGTGTCTTGGTGTGGACCTGTTTGTCTTCATCTTGTTTGGGACTCTGTTTTTCCTGGACCTGGATGTGTGTTTCCTTCCCCAGGTTAGGAAAGTTATCAGTTACTCTATCCTCCAATAAGTTATCTGCCCGTTTCTCTCTTCTCCTCGTTCTGGGGCCCCTGTAATGCTCATGTTAATACTCTTGATGTTGTCTCAGAGGTCCCTTTACGTATACTCTTAATTGCTTTTACTTTGTGCTATTCAGTTTGGGTGATTTTCACTACTCTGTTTTCCATTTCACTGATCTGTTCTTCTGTATCATACAGTATAATGTGGCTTCTCTCATGTACATGTGTGTGTGTTTTAATCTCTTTTATTGTATTGTTCACTGTTTTGTTCTTTTTGACATGTTATTACTCTGTTGAAATTCTCACCATGTCTATCTATTCTTCTCCTGACTTGGGTGAGCGTCTTTATAATCATTACTGTGAACACTTTTTTTTAATCGGGTAGAATGCTTATCCCTGTTTTATTCAGTTCTTTTTCTGATGTCGTGTCTTGTTACTTCATTTGTAACATATTCCTCTATTTCCTTATGCTTCCTAATTCTCTGTACATCTTTATTCATTAGGTTCAGGTTGTTACATTCCCGGGTCTCAGAGAAGTGGCCTTATATAGGAGATGACTGATAGGGCCCAGCAGCACATTGTCCTCTGGCCAGCAGAGCCACATGCTCCAGGGGTGTTCCCTGTGTGGGCTGCACACACCTTTCTCTTACGGCGGGGCCAACTGCTGTAGACAAGCTGGTAGGTGGTATTGGACCCTGGCCTAAATGCCTGTGAGCCCCTGCAGTATGCGATTGATTGCCATGGGTATGCTGATATCCAAGGCAGCCCTCCATTATGGGTGGCTGTGTGGTGCTCCAGGTGCACAGGTGGACAGCATAGGCCCCCAGTGTGTCTGGTTGTGAGACCTTCTGGTGCGGGAGTGCTATGGGCATGGTGGTAAATGGGGCAGGCCCCTGATTCTAATCAGTTCCAGGGAAGATTCTAAAATGTTGCTTGCCCATGTCTCAGTTCCTAGTGGGAGTCCCAGTTGCCTCTTGCCTTTCCAAGAAGCTCTCTGAGATTAGCAAGTGGGTCTGGCACACGTGTCTTTCACTCTATTGGCTCTGCACAGGGACTGAGAACATGTGAGATTTGTGTGTGCCCTATGAGAGCAGTCTCAGTTTCCTTTAGTCTCCAGATTTCCTGAAAATAAACCCCGCAAGTTTTCAAAGCCAGACCTGCTGTGTTCTTTTCTTCCAGTGCAGGAACCCTGGGCTGAGCAGCCTGATGCCAGGATCATACCCTTCCCTCCATGTGGAGGACCTATGCAATTGTGATATCTTCCAGCTGTGGGTCACTGTGCTATAGGTGTGGGTTCCAATTAGACTGTTTCCAGTCCTCCTACCTGCCTTGTGGTTTCTCCTTCCTTATATCTTTAGTTGTGGAAAACATTCCCTGCTGGTCTTCAGAGATAATTTCCGTGTAAGTTGTTGTAATTTGGGTGTGCCTTTGGCAGCAGGGGAGCTCAGTATCTTCCTACTCTATCATCTTGATCCCCTCTCAAGAATTCTTTGAAAATATATGCATCTATTACTGTAAACATAACTCTTTGAATTGCAGTCTTGTTCCTGTATTCCATAAATTTAGGTACTTTGTGTTTCCAATTTTGTTTGCTTTAAGATTTCTTTTAAATTTCCGTTTGGATTTATTCCTGTATGCATTGGCTATTCAGGAGCTTATTGTCCAATTTCCAGGTGTTCTTGAATTTTCAATTATTCTTTTTAACATTGAATTTCAGTTTCATACCATTGTGGTTGGAAATGATCCGCGATATGATTTCAATATTCTTGGATTTTTGAAGACTTGTTTTGTGGCTTAACATAGGATCTACCCTAGGCAATGTTCTATGTGTACTTAAGAACAATGGAAAGTTTGCTGCTGTTGAGTGGAATATACTGTAGATGTATGTTAGGTTCATTTGATATCAAGTGTGTGTTCAGGTTCAGTGTTTCCTGATTGATATTATGTCCGGATGATCTATACAGTGTTGAAAGTTGGGTGTCGATGTTTCTTACCATTATTTTATTTCTGCACATTTTCCCCTTCACGTGGGTTAATATATTCTTTATATGTTGAGAGGCTCCAAAGCTGGATACATACATATTTATAATTGTCATGATTTCTTGATGAATTAATCCATTTATCATTATATGATAACCTCCTTTCCTTTGAGAGGTTTGACTTCAAGTCTTTTTTATCTCATAATAGACTAGTCAGTCAAGTATCATTTTCATGGAGTATTTTGTTCCCAATTTTTCAATTTTATGCTATATATGGATTAGAAGTTAACATGAATATCTTGTACACAGTATAATTGAACTTTCTTTAATCCATTCAGCCACCCTATGGATGATTTAAATTGAAGTATAGTTGATTTACAATATTACATTAGCCTCAGGGGTACAACATATGGATTGAATATTTTTATAGATCGTGTTCCACTAAAGTGATTACACAATAATGTCTATATTTCCCTGTGTTGTGCTATATATCCTTGTTTGTTTATTTCATACATAGGGATACTGGATTTAGAGAAACAAACTACTGTTTTTCCCTCCCCCTTTACGTCGCCCCACCAGTAACCACTAATTTGTTCTCTGTGAGTCTATTTCTGTTTTGTTATATACATACATTTCTTGCATTTTTAGATTCTACAGAGAAGTGAGAACATAGTGTATTTGTCCTTCTCTAACTTAAGTACGCATAAATATTCTAGGCCTATCCATGTTGTTGCAAATGGCAGACTTTGATCCTTTTAATGGCCGAGTAATAGTCTATTGTGTATACATACCACATCTTCTTTATCCACTCATCTGTTGATGGACATTTAGTTTGCTTCCATATGTTGGCAATTGTAAATAATGCTGCTATGAACATTGGGATGCATGTATCTTGTTAAATTGGTGTCTTCATTTTCTTTGGACATATACCAAGCAGTGGAATTGCTGGCTAATATGATAGTCCTACTATTAGCTTTTATCAGGACCTCCATATTCTTTTCATAGTGGGTGTACCAACTTACAATCCCGCCACCAGTGTACTAGGATTGCCTTCTCCATGTCATGAACAACGTTTCATATTTGTATACTTTGGAATAACAGCCACGTTGAGAGGTGTGACCTGACGTCTCATTATGGGTTTTCTTGTGGATCATTCATTAAATTTAATTTACAAAAGAAGATGATAGGCTGGATGTGATCTCCAGGTTTAGTTTGCTAATGCCTGGTATAGGTTAATTTGGGGAGAATTAATACCTTTACAATGGTATTTATTGCTTACATTTTTCAGGTTGACATTTAGTGATTGGAAACATTTAAAATTTTTTCTCCCTGAAGGATATATGAAGTCTGTTGGTTTGTTTCTGTTTTATAAATTTGTTCATTTCTATCATTTTTTAGACTCCACTATAAGTGATATCATATGATATTTGTCTTTTTCTATCTGACTTACTTCACTTAGAATGAAATAATGTCATTTGCAGCAACAGGAATGGACCTAGAGGTGATCATGCTTTTTCATTTCTGAGTAATATTTATTTGATTGTGTACATGTACAACTTCTTCATTATCCATTCATCTGTTGATGGACATTTTGGTTGCCTCCATGTCTTGGCTATTGTAAACAGTGCTGCAGTGCATGTTTGGGTTTGGGTGCATTTGCCATTTTCATTTCTGGCTTTCTGCAGATATACACCCAGAAGTAAGACTGCTGGATGATATGGTAGCTCTATTTTTACTTTTAAAAGACATCTCCATACTGTACTTTATAGTGGCTCTTACCAGCTTACATCACACCAACAGCATAGGAGGGTTCCCTTTTCTCCATGTCCTCTCCAGCATTTATGGTTTGTAAACGTTTTGATGATGGCCATTCTGACTGTGTGAGGTGAAGCCTTGTTGTAGTTTTGATTTGCATGTGTCTCTCCAATGACACAAGATTTTGAGCATCTTTGCATGTGTTTTTTTAAACACTGTGAGGAAAAGTTACAGTTGACATTGGGTTTTTGAAAGTCTGACTATTTTGAATTTTTGCTCGATAACTACCACAGGACATTTGTTAAGGGCAGGTGTCATTTACACCCTGGCAGTCCTTGTGAATATGAAGTGCCCATAAGCACATGTTTTAAAGTTGCTGTTGTGGAAATGGGCACAGATGTTAGGATTTCCTTCATGCCCCTCTCTGGTTACTTGGGTAACCAGACCCACTGTGGAAGACGGGCTCTTGGATTGTAAATGAGTGTGGGCTGTGGCAGAACAAACACCCCAAATCTTCTGTTTTGTTACTTCTTGTTTTTGTTTTAATTTAATTTTTCTTTTTTATTGGAGTAAAGTTGATTTAAACTATTCTGTTTGTGGTAGGCGTACAGAATCTTGTTCAGTTATGTATATTCATATGTGTATTCATCTTCAGATCCTTTTCCCATATAGGTTATTAGAGAGTGTTGAGTAGACTTCCCTTTGTTATGCAGTAGGTCCTTGTTGATAATCTATTTTGTATGTATTAGTGTGTAAATATTTCCCCCAGCCTCCTGATTGATTTATTCCTTCCACCCACCTTTCTCATTGGGTAAGCATAAGTTTGTTTTCTAAGTCTGTGAGTCTGCTTCTCTCTCTTTTATTTTATTTTTTTGGCTGTACTGCAAGGCATGTGTGATATTAGTTCTCCCAGCACCAGGGATCGAACCCCTGCCCCCTGAAGTGGAAGCTCAGATTCTTAACCATTGGACCACCTGGAAAGTCCCTGTTTCTCTCTTGTAAATTAGTTCATTGGTATCAATTTTTAAATTTCAGCTATAAGTAGTATCATATGATATTTGACTTTCTCTTTCTGACTTACTTCACTTAGTATGATTATCTCTAATTCTATCTATGATGCTGCAAATGGCATTCCTTCATTCTTTTCATTTCTGAGTAATATTTCACTGTGAACATGTACCGCTTCTTTATCCGTCCATCTGCTGATGGATATTTTGGTTGCTTCCATGTCTTAGACGTTGTAAATTGTGCTGCGGTACACATATGGGTGCATGTGTGTTTTCCAACTCTGGTTTTCTCCTGTTATAGGCCTGGGAGTGGGACAGCTGGATCATATGGTACCTCTAAATTTACCTTGTAAAGGCACCTCCATACTCTTATTTATAGTGGCTGTTACCATGTTAGATCCCAACAGCAGCATAGGAGGGTTGCCTTTTTTCTACAACCTCTCAAGCATTTACTGTTTGTAGATGTTTCAATGGTGGCTATTCTTACTCATGTGAAGTGACCCCTCATTGTAGTTTTGATTTCCATGACGCTAATAATATAGGAATTAGAACATCTTTTCAAGTGCTTTTCTTTTAAACAGTGTAAAATTTACCTATTGAAATAGGATCTTGAAAGTCTGTTCCTTTGGAATTTATTTTGCTTACCTACCTGTGGACATTTCCTGATTGTGGGTGTCATGTAGAGCCCGACAGTTCTTCTGAATATTAAGTACCCATAAGCATTGTTTTTAAAGTTGCAGGAAAGGGCAACAAGGCAGTGGAATTTATTCATACTCACCTTGATTGCTAGGTAAAACATTGGTCTAGTGGAATTCCTCTTCCTAGATTGTATATTGGAGTGTAAAGTGCCAGGACAAATACACAAAATCTTGTGTCACATTACTTCTTGTTTAATTTAATTTTTATTTCTTATCAGAGTAAATTTGATTACAATGTTGTGTTTGTTCTAGGTGTAAAGAAGCTGTTCATTCATATGTATACATATATCTAATCAGGTTTAGATTCTTTCGCATGTTGGTCATTAGAGAGAGTTGAGTAGACCTCCCTTGGCATCCAGTAGGTCCTTCTTGATTATATATTTTATATGAATTATTAAATGCACGTTAACCCCAACATCCTAATTTTTCCATTCCTTTCACCTTTTTCAAAGTCTGTATGGGTCTTTCGCAGTGGAAATATATTCATGGGTATCAATTTTTAGATAACCCTAGTAAATGATGTCATCGGATATTTGTCTTTCTTTTTGTGACTTACTTTACGTAGTATGATTACCCCTAGGTTCATCAGTGGTGATGGAAAAGGCATTGTTTCATCATTTCCATGGCTAATATTCGATTGTGTACATGTACCACTTCTTTGCCCATTCATTTGTTTTTGAACATTTTGCTTGCATCCATGTCTGGCTATCGTAAGTATCGCTGAAGAGCATTTTTGGGTACCTGGGTATTTCTGAATTCTGGTGTTCTCGGGTTACAGGCCCATTAGTGTTTTGGCAGGATCACATAGTAGCTCAATTTTTACCTTTTAAAGGCACCTTCATTCTGTTCTGATTAGTGGCTGTTACCAGTTTACATCCCAGCAACAGCATATGAGTGTATCCATTCTCGGAAACCCATTCAGCATTTATTGTTTGCAGACATTTTTCTCTGATGGCCATTCAGACTATTGTGAGCTGATACCTTTTGGTAGTTTAAATTTGCATGTCCCTAATAATTTTTGATGTTGAACATTTTTTCATGTCCTTAAAAAAAACACTGTGAGGAAATTTACCTCTCGAAATTGTCTTCTCCGGATTTTCTACTGTTTTGCATATTAATGTCCATTCCTGACCGCAAGATATTTTTTGAGGGCAGGTGTCATTTAAAGCCCTGCAGTCCTTGTGAATATTAAGTGACCAATAGCACTGGGATTAAAGCTGCTGTTGCGGGAATTGACCACAAGGCGGCAGATTTCTACATTCCCAGCTTTGGTTGCAAGGACAGGAGAGCCTTCCTTGAAGTTGTGGTCCTAGGTTGCAAATTGTAGTGGAATGTCCCAGGACAAACTCCCAAAAGCTTATGTCTCCTACTTAGGTTTGTTTTCTAAATTTATTTTATGTTTCTTATTGGAGTAAATTTTTTTAAACTAGATTCTTCCTCGATCTACAATTTCCCCTCTCTCCTTTGCCTTTAATATTTATTTATTTATTTTTGGCTGTGTTGCGTCTTCGTTTCTGTGCGAGGGCTTTCTCTAGTTGCGGCAAGCGGGGACCACTCTTCGTCAAGGTGCGTGGGCCTCTCGCTATTGTGGCCTCTCTTGTTGTGGAGCACAGGCTGCAGACGCGCAAGCTCAGTAGTTGTGGCTCATGGGCATAGTTGCTCCACGGCATGTGGGATCCTCCCAGACCAGGGCTCGAACCTGTGTCCCCTGCATTGGCAGGCAGATTCTCAACCACTGCACCACTAGGGAAGCCCCTATTGGAGTAAATTTTATTAGAGTGTTGTGATTCTCTGGATGTACCAATTAGGATCAATTTTTCATACATATATCTGTTCATCATTGGATCCTGTTACCATGTAGGTTATTATAGAGTGTTGAGTAGAGCTCCCTTGGTATTTGGTAGGTGTTTGGTGATTATATAATTTATATATATTAATGATTATATGATTTGTATATTTTATATATTATAAGTTTATATACTTATAACATATATTAGTGTATGTATGTTAACCCCATAATCCTAATTTACTCATCCTCCCACCTTTCATTTTGGTTAACCATTAGTTTGTTTTATACGTCTCTGAGTGCCTTTTCCTTTGGAAATATGTTCATTGGTAGGAATCTTAAGATAACATCTATAAATTATATCATAGGATATATATCATACACTTTTGACTTCACATAATATGATTATTTCTAGACTCACCTGTAGTCATGAAAATGCCATTGTTCATTTTTCTGAAAGCTAATCTTCCATTAGGTACATGTACCACTTCTTCTTTGTCCTTTCATCTGTTAACTGACATTTTTGCTGCTTCCATGTCCTGGCTATTTTCAGTATTACTTCAGTACAGGTTTGTCAGCGTGTGTCTTCCCGATTCGGCACTTAGGTGATAGGCCCAGTGGTGGGCGTGTTGGATCGAATGACATCTCAATTTTTACTTTTAAACGCAGCTCCTTTCTGTTCTCATTACCGGATCTTACCACTTTACATCTCACAAGCAGCTAGAGGATACACAGTTCTCTAAAACACCTTCAGCGTTTATTGTTTGTAGACTTTTGGCTGATGGTAGTTGACTTGCGTGAGTTGAAACTTTTTTGTAGGCTAGATTTGCATGAGTCTAATAATTCCTGATGTTGAGCTTTTATCCATTTTCTTTTTTTATTTGAAAAATAGTGGGTAAAACTTACCTCTTCATACTATCTCCTTGAAAAATTTGCCAGGTTTGAATTTTTTTGGCCATTCCATACCTCAGCACAAGTTCTGATGGCAGGTGTGCTTTACAGCCCAGAGTGAGTCCTTGTGAATGTTAAGTGACGGTTACCTGTGGTTTTAAAGCCGCTCTTGCGGGAAATGGCACAAGGCGACAGCATTCCGACGTTTCCAATTCTGGGATTTTGGGCAACAGATCTTTCCTGGAAATCGTGTTTGTAGGCTGCAATTTAGAGTGGAATGTGTCAGGGCAAACGCCCAACAGCTTATATCTCCATAATTCTTGTTTGCTTTTTTTAAATTTAATTTTTATTAATTATAAGAGCAAATTTGAGAAAACTGTTGTGTGTGTTCTAGCTGAAAAGAATCTGCTTCATTATATCTATGTATAGATCTATTCATCTTTGGATCCTTTCCCATGTAGGTTATTACAGAGTGTTGAGTAGACCTCTCTTGGTATTCCATAGGTATTTTGTGATTATATATTTCATATGTGTTAGTACATGTCTGTTAACCCCCATATCCTAATTCATACATTCCTTACACCTTTCCATTTGGTTAAACATAATTTGGTTTTCTGAATCTATGAGTGTCCTTCTCTTGGAAAGTATTTCATGGGTATCAAACTTCCGGGAACACCTACAAGTGATGTAATAGGATATCTGTCTTTCGGTTTCTTTCTTACTTCAGGTAGGGTGATTATCTCTAGATCCTTCTATGCTGGTGCCAACGGCACTGTTCCATGCTTTTCCATGGCTAATATTCCATTGTGTACATGGACCACTTCTTCTTGGTGCATTTTTCTGTTGATGGACGTTTTGGTTTCTTCCAGCTCTTGGCTATGGTACATGTTGCTGCAGTGAAGGATTGCCAGCCTGTGTCTTTTCGATTCAGGTCTACTCAGCGGATAGGCCCATCAGTGGGCCTACCAGATCACATAGTAGCTCAAGTTTTACCTTTAAACACACCTCCATTTTGTTCTCTGTACTGGCTGTTACCAGGTTACATCCCATCAGCAGCTAGAGGGTGCACAGTTCTCTAAAACCCCTTCAGCATTTATACTATGTAGACTTTTTTGCTGATGATCCTTCTGACGGCTGTGAGGGGAATGTGTTTCTAGACTGGATTTGCATGGCTTTATTAATTCCTGACGTTGAGCGTTTTTCCATGCCTTTTTCTATCACAAAAAAAGAGACAGAATATAAAATGTGCATAAAATATGCCTCTTGAAATTGTCGTTTTGAAATATGGATGTCTTTTGAGATTTTTGCTCGATTTACGACCGAAGGATTGTTTTGAGGACAGGTGTCATTTACAGGCCTGCAAGTATTTTGACTATCAAGTAACCATTACAGCTGCAGTTAGAGCTGCTGTTGTGTGAAACGGCCACAAGGCGGCAGCAGTTCTCATTAACCAAATCTGGTTACTAGGGAAACAGAGCCTCAATGGAAGTCCTGTTCTAGGCTGCAAATTAGAATGGATGGGCCAGGAAAAAGCCCCTTAAGTTTATATCTCACTAAATATTGTTCTTTTTTTAAATTTAATTTTCATTGTTTATCACAGCAAGTGTGATTACAATGTTTTGCTTGTTTTAGGTGTGCAAGATGTGGTTGTTTTCCACATATACCTATCTCTTTTCTTCTTTGGATCCTTTTCCCATTTTAGGTTATGACACAATGTTGAGTAGTCTTCTCTTGGTATTCCGTAGGTCTTTGGTGATTATATACTTCACCTGTGTTTGTATATCTCTGTTAACTCTGACATCCTAATGTATCCAATCCTCACACCTTTCCATTGGTGAACCATGAGTTTGTTTAATGAATCTGTGATTGCCTTTCTCTGTGGAAATATCTTCACTGGTATCAATTTTTAGGTAACACCTATAAGTGATATCACAGGATACGTGTCTTTCGCTTTCTGACTTACTACAAGTTGCGTGATTACTTCTAGACTCATCTACGGTGATGCAAATGGCATTGTGTCATTGTTTTCCTTGGCTAATATTCCATCTGTACGTGGACCGGTTTTTCTTTGTCCACTCACCTGTTGATGGACTTTTGGGTTGCTTCCATGTCTTGGTTATTGTAACACTGCTGAAATGCACATTTGCCTGCCTGTGTCTTTCAACTATGTCTTCTTCGGTTATAGGCCCAGGAGAGGGCCTGTTGGATCATATGGTAGCAAAATGTTTACCTTGTAAAGGTGTCTCCATTCTGTTCTCATTAGTGGCTCTTACCAGGTTATGTTCCACTTAAATTTGAGGGTATGCCCTTGTCCACAACCCTTTCAGCATTTATTGTTTGTAGTTTTTCTGCTGATGTTTATTCTGACAGGTGTGAGCTGACACCTCTTTGAGGTTGGATTTGCATGCATCTCATAATCCCTTGAAATTGAACTTTCAGGCATGTCCTCTTTTTTTTCAAGCTGTGAGTAGCGCTTACCTCTTCAAATGGTTTTCTTGAAGTATGTGTCACATTTTGAAATAGTTTGGCCATTACCTCCCTGAAGACATTCTGAAGGCAGGTTTCATTTACAGCCCTCCAGTACTTGTGCATATGAAGTGACCATGAGCACAGGTTTTAAAGCTGCTGTTGCAGGTATCGGCCATTGGGCGGCAGCATTTCTCCTTTCCCCATTCTGGGAATTACGGAAGGGGTCCTTCCTGCCAGTGGTGTTCCTCGGTTATATATTAGAGAGGAATGTGCCCGGACAAACCCCCAAAAGCTGATGTCTCCTTACTTACGTTTGGTTTCTAAATTGAAAGTATATATATTTTTTTATTGGAGTAATATTCCATTGTGTACATGGACCACTTCTTCTTTGTGCCTTCCTCTGTTGACAGACATTTTTGTTGCTTCCAAGTGTTGGCTGTGGTAAATATTGCTGGAGTGCAGGATTGCCACCCTGTGTCTTTTGGATTCTCATCCTCTCAGGTGATAGGCCCAGCAGTGGGTATGCTTGATTGAATGGTAGCTCAATATTTACCTTATCAAGGCACCTCCTTTGTGTTTTCATTACTGGTTCTTACCATGTCCCACTTAGAAACGAGGGTACGCATTTCTCCACAACCCCTTCAGCATTTATTGTTTGCAGAGTTTTTGCTGATGGCCATTATGACTGGTGTGAGCTGATAGGTTTTTGTAATTTGGATTTGCATGTCTTTAATAATTCCTAATGTTCAGCCTTTTTCCATGCTTTGTTTTCTTTCTGTTACACAAAAACAGAAAAAAACTGTGAGTACGATAAACCACTTGAAGTGGTCTTCTGGGAAGGCTGCCCTGTTTTGAATTTTTCGTCGATTTTTGACCCCAGGATTTTTTTGACAACAGGTGACATTTACAGGCTTGTAATGAGTGTGAATATTTAGTGACCACTAGTACTGGCTTTAAAGGTGCTGTTGGGGGAAACGGCCACAAGGCGGCAGCATTTCTCCGTTCCCAAAACTGGTTTCTAGGGCAGCACAACATTTCTGGAAGTCGTGTCCCCAGGTTGTAAATTAGAATGGAATGTGCTAGGAAAAAAACCCATAAGTTAATATTCCATTATTTCTTTTTCGATTTTTTAGTCTTTTTAAATCGAGGTAATGTTTAGAATATTGTTTGTCCTACGTGTATACAATCTGGTTCATTTGTACATTACACACACACACACATATATATACACACACACACACACACACACACACACATACGTAATATATTCATGTGCAGATACTCTTCCCATGTAAATTATTGCAGAGTGCTCCATTGACCTCCCTTGCTATATGGTCGGTCTCTTTGATAAATGTATTTAGTAGGTATTTGTACACATATGGTAACCCTAATCTTAATTTTCCATACCACCCACCTTTCCATTTACATAAGAATAGTTTGTTCTCTAAGTCTGTGAGTTTCTTTCTCTGTGAAAATGCTATCATATTTGTCAGTTGTTAGATAACACCTATAAGTGATATCATACTATATGTCTTTTTCTTTCTGACTTACGTCATGTTCTGAGACTATATCTAGGCTCATAAATGGTGCCTCAACGAGCAGTGTTTCACTGTTTTGCATGGCTAATATTCCATTATGTACATGGACCACTTCTTCTTTATCCATTCATCCATTGATGGACATTTTGGTTGCTTCCGTGTCTTGGCTATTGTGAAAACTCCTGCAGTGAAGCTGTTGCAGCCTGTGCCTTCTCGACTCTGGTATTTTCAGGTGAGAGGCTCAGCGGTGGGCCTGCTGAATGGAATGCTGGCTCAATTTTTACTTTTAAACACAGCTCCTTTCTGTTCTCACTATTGGCTCTTATCACTTTACATCTCACCAGCAGCTAGAGGGTACACAGTTCTCTAAAACTCCTTCCGCATTTATTGTTTGTAGACTTTTGGCTGATGGTAGTTGACGTGTGTGAGTTGAAATCTTTTTGTAGGCTAGATTTGCATGAGTTTAAAAATTTATGTTGTCGAGCTTTTATCCATTTTCCTTGTTTTTAGAAAAATAATGAGTAAAATTTACCTCTTCATACTATCTCCTTGAAAATTTTGCCAGTTGTGAATTTTTGAGGGCAGTTGTCCTTTACTGTCCTGAGTCCTTGTGAATGTTAAGTGACCGTTAGCTGTGGTTTTAAAGCCGCTCTTGTGGGAAACGGCCACAAGGCGGCAGCATTTCTACATTTCCAACTCTGGGCTTTTGGGCAACAGAGGGTTCCTGGAAATCGTGTTTGTAAGCTGCAAATTAGAGCAGAATGTGCCACGGCAAACTCCCAAGAGCTTATATCTCCTTACTTCTTGTTTGTTTTTTACATTTAGTTTTTATTTATTATCACAGCAAATTGGATAAAAATACTGTGTTTTTTCTAGGTGTACGGAATCTGGTTCATTATATCAATGTATTGATCTATTCATCTTTGGATCCTTTCCCGTGTAGGTTATTACAGAGTGTTGAGTACACCTCTTTTAGCATTCCATAGGTATTTTGTGATTATATATTTCATATGTATTACTACATGTCTGTTAACCCCCATATCCTAATTCATACCTTCCTTACACCTTTCCATTTGGTTAAACATAATTTGGTTTTCTGAATCTATGAGTGTCCTTCTCTTGGAAATTATTTCATGGCTATCAATTTTTAGGTAACACCTATAAGTGATGTAATAGGATATCTGTCTTTCGTTTTCTTTCTTACTTCAGGTAGGGTGATTATCTCTAGATCCTTCTATGCTGGTGCCAACGGCAGTGTTCCATGCTTTTCCATGGCTAATATTCCATTGTGTACATGGACCACTTCTTCTTGGTGCATTTTTCTGTTGATGGACGTTTTGGTTTCTTCCAGCTCTTGGCTATGGTACATGTTGCTGCAGTGAAGGATTGCCAGCCTGTGTCTTTTTTTTTTTTTTTTTGCGGTATGCGGGCCTCTCACTGTTGTGGCCTCTCCCGTTGCGGAGCACAGGCCCCGGACGTGCAGGTTCAGCGGCCATGGCTCAAGGGCCCAGCCGCTCCATGGCATGTGGGATCCTCCCGGACCGGGGCACGAACCCGTGTCCCCTGCATCGGCAGGCGGACTCTCAGCCACTGCACCACCAGGGAAGCCCCTAGCCTGTGTCTTTTTGATTCTGGTCTACTCAAGTGATAGGCCCATCAGTGGGCCTACCAGATCACATGGTAGCTCAATTTTTACCTTTAAACGCACCTCCGTTGTGTTCTCACTACTGGCTGTTACCAGGTGACATCCCACCAGCAGCTAGAGGGTACGCAGTTCTGTAAATCCCCTTCAACATTTATTCTCTGTAGACATTTTTGATGACGATCATTTTGATAGCTCTGAGGTGAATATTTTTGTAGACTGGATTTGCATGGCTTTATTAGTTACTGATGTTGAGCCGTTTTCCTTGCCCTTTTTTTAACAAAAAAAAGAGAGAAAGAAAAAGAAAGAGAAGACAAAAGGAGCGAAAAATATGCCTCTTGAAATTGTCGTTTTAAAATGTGCATGTCTTTTGTCATTTTAAAATGTGCACATCTTTTGAGTTTTTTGCTGGATTTACGACCCAAGGATTTGTTTAGAGGGCAGGTGTCATTTACAGGCCTGCAGTTATTTAGAATATCAAGTGAGCATTAGTGCTGTGTTTTTTTTAACACCTTTTTGGGGGTATAATTGCTTTAGAATGGTGTGTTAGTTTCTGTTTATAACAAAGTGAATCAGTTATACATATACATATGTTCCCATATCTCTTCCCTCTTGCATCTCCCTCCCTCTCACCCTCCCTAACCCACCCCTCCAGGCGGTCACAAAGCCCGGAGCTGATATACCTGTTCTATGCGGCTGCTTCCCACTAGCTATCTATCTTACGTTTGGTAGTGTATATATGTCCATGCCTCTCTCTTGCTTTGTCACAGCTCACCCTCCCCCCTCCCCGTATCTTCAAGTCTGTTCTCCAGTAGGTCTGTGTATTTATTCCTGTCTTACCCCTCGTTTCTTCATGGCATTTTTTCCCTTAAATTCCATATATATTTGTTAGCATACGGTATTTGTCTTTCTCTTTCTGACTTACTTCACTCTGTATGACAGATCTAGGTCTATCCACCTCATTACAAATAGCTCAATTTCGTTTCTGTTTATAGCTGAGTAATATTCCATTGTATATATGTGTCACATCTTCTTTATCCATTCATCCGATGATGGGCACTTAGGTTGTTTCCATCTCCGGGCTATTTTAAATAGAGCTGCAATGAACATTTTGGTACATGACTCTTTTTGAATTATGGTTTTCTCAGGGTATATGCCCAGTAGTGGGATCGCTGGGTCATATGGTAGGTCTATTTGTTGTTTTTTAAGGAACCTCCATACTGTTCTCCATAGTGGCTGTACCAATTCACATTCCCACCAGCAGTGAAGGAGTGTTCCCTTTTCTCCACACTCTCTCCAGCATTTATTGTTTCTAGATTTTTTGATGATGGCCATTCTGACTGGTGTGAGATGATATCTCATTGTAGTTTTGATTTGTATTTCCCTAATGATTAATGATGTTGAGCATTCTTTCATGTGTTTGTTGGCAGTCTGTATATCTTCTTTGGAGAAATGTCTATTTAGGTATTCTGCCCATTTTTGGATTGGGTTGTTGTTTTTATTGTTATTGAGCTGAATGAGCTGCTTTTAATTTTGGGGAATTAATCCTTTGTCAGTTGCTTCATTTGCAAATATTTTCTCCCATTCTGAGCGTTGTCTTTTGGTCTTGTTTATGGTTTCCTTTGCTGTGCAAAAGCTTTGACGTTTTGTTAGGTCCCATTTGTTTATTTTTGTTTTTAATTCCATTTCTCTAGGAGGTGGGTCAAAAAGAATCTTGCTGTGATTTATGTCATAGAGTGTTCTGCCTACGATTTCCTCTAAGAGTTTGATAGATTCTGGCCTTACATTTAGGTCTTTAATCCATTTTGAGCTTATTTTTGTGTATGGTGTTAGGGAGTGATCTAATCTCATACTTTTACATGTAACCCTCCCGTTTCCCCAGCACCACTTATTGAAGAGGCTGTCCTTTCTCCACTGTACATTCCTGCCTCCTTGATCAAAGATAAGGTGACCATATGTGTGTGGGTTTATCTTTGGGCTTTCTATCCTGTTCCATTGATCTATCTTTCTGTTTTTGTGCCAGTACCATACTGTCTTGATTACTGTAGCTTTGTCATATAGTCTGAAGTCAGGGAGCCTGATTCCTCCAGCTTCGTTTTTCGTTCTCAAGATTGCTTTGGCTCTTCGGGGTATTTTGTGTTTCCATACAAATTGTGAAACTTTTTGTTCTAGTTCTGTGAAAAATGCCAGTGGTAGTTTGATAGGGATTGCATTGAATCTGTAGATTGCTTTGGGTAGTAGAGTCATTTTCACAATGTTGATTCTTCCAATCCAAGAACATGGTATATCTCTCCATCTATTTGTATCATCTTTAATTTCTTTCATCAGTGTCTTATAATTTTCTTCATACAGTTCTTTTGTCTTCTTAGGTAGGTTTATTCCTAGATATTTCATTCTTTTTGTTGCAGTGGTAAATGGGAGTGTTTTCTTGATTTCACTTTCAGATTTTTCATCATTAGTGTACAGGAATGCAAGAGATTTCTATGCATTAATTTTGTATCCTGCAACTTTACCAAATTCATTGATTAGCTCTAGTAGTTTTCTGGTAGCATCTTTAGGATTCTCTATGTATAGTATCATGTCATCTGCAAACAGTGACAGCTTTACTTCTTCTTTTCCGGTTTGGATTCCTTTTCTTTCCTTTTCTTCTCTGATTGCTGTGGCTAAAACTTCCAATACTATATTGAATAAGAGTGGTGAGAGTGGGCAACCTTGTCTTTTTCCTGATCTTCGTGTAAATGCTTTCAGTTTTTCATCATTGAGGATGATGTTGGCTGTGGGCTTGTCATATATGGCCTTTATTATGTTGAGGAAAGTTCCTTCTATGCCTACTTTCTGCAGGGTTGTTATAAATGGGTGTTGAATTTTGTCAAAAGCTTTCTCTGTATCTATTGAGATGATCATACGATTTTTCTCCTTCAATTTGTTAATACGGTTTATCACATTGATTTGCGTATATTGAAGAATCCTTGCATTCCTGGAATAAACCCCACTTGATCATGGTGTATGATCCTTTAAATGTGCTGTTGGATTCTGTTTGCTAGTATTTTGTTGAGGATTTTTGCATCTATGTTCATCAGTGATATTGGCCTGTAGTTTTCTTTCTTTGTGACATCCTTGTGTGGTTTTGGTATCAAGGTGATGGTGGCCTCGTAGAATGAATTTGGGAGTGTTCCTCCCTCCGCTATATTTTGGAAGAGTTTGAGAAGGATAGGTGATAGCTCTTCTCTAAATGTTTGATAGAATTCGCCTGTGAAGCCATCTGGTCCTGGGCTTTTGTTTGTTGGAAGATTTTTAATCACAGTTTCAATTTCAGTGCTTGTGACTGGTCTGTTCATATTTTCTATTTCTTCCTGATTCAGTCTTGGCAGGTTGTGCATTTCTAAGAATTTGTCCATTTCTTCCAGCTTGTCCATTTTATTGGCATAGCGTTGCTTGTAGTAATCTCTCATGATCTTTTGTATTTCTGCAGTGTCAGTTGTTACTTCTCCTTTTTCATTTATAACTCTATTGATTTGAGTCTTCTCCCTTTTTTTCGTGATGATTCTGGCTAATGGTTTATCTATTTTGTTTATCTTCTCAAAGAACCAGCTTTTAGTTTTACTGCTCTTTGCTATTGTTTCCTTCATTTCTTTTTCATTTATTTCTGATCTGATTTTTATGATTCTTTCCTTCTGCTAACTTTGGGGTTTTTTTGTTCTTTCTCTAATTGCTTTAGGTGCAAGGTTAGGGTTTTTATTCGAGATGTTTACTCTTTCTTAAGGTGGGCTTGTATTGCTATAAACTTCCCTCTTAGAACTGCTTTTGCTGCATCCCATAGGTTTTGGGTCGTCGTGTCTCCATTGTCATTTGTTTCTAGGTATTTTGTTTTTTCCTCTTTGATTTCTTCAGTGATCACTTCATTATTAAATAGTGTATTGTTTAGCCTCCATGTGTTTGTATTTTTTACAGATCTTTTCCTGTAATTGATATCTAGTTTTATGGAGTTGTGGTCGGAAAAGATACTTGATGCAATTTCAATTTTCTTAAATTTACCAAGGCTTGATTTGTGACCCAAGATATGATCTATCCTGGGGAATGTTCCATGAGCACTTGAGAAAAATGTGTATTCTGTTGTTTTTGGATGGAGTGTCCTATAAATATCAATTAAGTCCATCTTGTTTAATGTATCATTTAAAGCTTGTGTTTCCTTATTTATTTTCATTTTGGATGATCTGTCCATGGGTGAAAGTGGGGTGTTAAAGTCCCCTACTATGAATGTGTTACTGTCGATTTCCCCTTTTATGGCTGTTAGTATTTGCCTTATGTATTGAGGTGTTCGTATGTTGGGTGCATAAATATTTACAATTGTTATATCTTCTTCTTGGATCGATCCCTTGATCATTATGTAGTGTCCTTCTTTGTCTCTTCTAGTAGTCTTTATTTTAAAGTCTATTTTGTCTGATATGAAAATTGCTACTGCAGCTTTCTTTTGGTTTCCATTTGCATGGATTATCTTTTTCCATCCCCTTACTTTCAGTCT
Source organism: Lagenorhynchus albirostris (assembly GCF_949774975.1). Classification (NCBI taxonomy): domain Eukaryota; kingdom Metazoa; phylum Chordata; class Mammalia; order Artiodactyla; family Delphinidae; genus Lagenorhynchus; species Lagenorhynchus albirostris. The sequence continues at coordinate 25,897 of NW_026783474.1, forward strand.
GTATGTGTCTCTAGGTCTGAAGTGGGTCCCTTGTAGACAGCATATATAAGGGTCTTGTTTTTGTATCCATTCAGCCAATCTGTGTCTTTTGGTGGGAGCATTTAGTCCATTTACATTTAAGGTAATTATCGATATGTATGTTTGTATTCCCATTTTCTAAATTGTTTTGGGTTCGTTATTGTAGGTCTTTTCCTTCTCTTGTGTTTCTTGCCCAGAGAAGTTCCTTTAGCATTTGTTGTAATGCTGGTTTGGTGGTGCTGAACTGTTTCAGCGTTTGCTTGTCTGTAAAGGTTTTAATTTCTCCATCAAATCTGAATGAGATCCTTGCTGGGTAGAGTGATCTTGGTTGCAGGTTTTTCTCTTTCATCACTTTCAGTATGTCCTGCCTCTTCCTTCTGGCTTGCAGAGTTTCTGCTGAGAGATCAGCTGTTAACCTAATGGGGATTCCCTTGTGTCTTATTTGTTGTTTTTCCCTTGCTGCTTTTAATATGCTTTCTTTGTATTTAACTTTTGACAGTTTGATTAATGTGTGTCTTGGCGTATTTCTCCTTGGATATATCCTGTATGGGACTCTCTGTGCTTCCTGGACTTGATTAACTATTTCCTTTCCCATATTAGGGAAGTTTTCAACTCCAATCTCTTCAAATATATTCTCAGTCCCTTTCTTTTTCTCTTCTTCTTCTGGAACCCCTATAATTCGAAGGTGGGTGCATTTAATGTTGTCCCAGAGGTCTCTGAGACTGTCCTCAGTTCTTTTCATTATTTTTTCTTTATTCTGCTCTGCAGTAGTTTTTTCCACTATTTTATCTTCCAGGTCACTCATTCGTCCTTCTGCCTCAGTTATTCTGCTTTTGACTCCATCTAGAGTATTTTTCATTTCATTTATTGTGCTGTTCATCGCTGTTTGTTTCATCTTAAGTTCTTCTAGGTCCTTGTTAATTGTTTCTTGCATTTTGTCTATTCTATTTCCAAGATTTTGGATCACGTTTACTATCATTATTCTGAATTCTTTTTCAGGTAGACTGCCTATTTCCTCTTCATTTGTTAGGTCTGGTGCGTTTTTTTCTTGCTCCTTCATCTGCGGTGTGTTTTTCTGTCTTCTCATTTTGCTTACCTTACTGTGTTTGGGGTCTCCTTTTTGCAGGCTGCGGGTTCCTAGTTCCTGTTGTTTTTGGTGTCTGTCCCCAGTGGCTAAGGTTGGTTCAGTGTGTTGTGTAGGCTTCTTGTTGGAGGGGACTAGTGCCTGTATTCTGGTGGATGAAGCTGGATCTTGTCTCTCTGGTGGGCAGGTCCATGTCTGGTGGTATTTTGGGGTGTCTGTGGACTTATTATGATTTTAGACAGCCTCTCTGCTAATGGGTGGCGTTGTGTCCCTGTTTGCTAGTTGTTTGGCATAGGGTGTCCAGCACTGTAACTTGCTGTCGCTGAGTGCAGCTGGGTGCTGGCATTGAGATGGAGATCTCTGGGAGATTTTCGCCATTTGATATTATGTGGAGCTGGGAGGTTTCTTGTTGACCAGTGTCCTGAAGTTGGCTCTCCCACCTCAGAGGCACAGCACTGACTCCTGGCTGCAGCACCAAAAACCTTTCATCCACACAGCTCAGAAATAAAGGGAGAAAAATTAGAGAGAAAGAGTCAGTAGAAGTAGGAAGAAAGAAAGAAAGGAAGGAAGGAAGGAAGGAAGGAAGGAAGGAAGGAAGGAAGGATGGATGAAAGAAAGAAAGAAGAAAAGAAGGAAAGAAAGAAAGGAGGGGGAGGGAGAGAGGGAGGGCGGTGAGAGAAAGGAAGGAAGGAAGGAGGGAAGGAAGGAAGGAAACAAAGAAAGAAAGAAGATAAAGTAAAATAAAATAAAGTAAAATATAATAAAGTTATTAAATTAAAATATAATAATTAAGAAAATACATTAAAAAGAAACAAAACGAATGGATAGAACCTTAGGACAAATGGTGGAAGCAAAGCAGTACAGCAAAATCTCATACCGAAGCATACACATACACACTCACAAAAAGAGTAAAAGGGGAAAAAATCATAAATCTTGCTCTCAAAGTCTACCTCCTCAATTTGGGATGATTCGTTGTCTATTCATGTCTTCCACAGATGCAGGGTACATCAAGTTGATTGTGCAGCTTTAATCCGCTGCTTCTGAGGCTGCTGGGAGAGATTTCCCTTTCTCTTCTTTGTTCTCACAGCTCCCAGTGGCTCAGCTTTGGATTTGGCCCCGCCTCTGCATGTAGGTCGCTGGAGGGCTTCTGTTTTTTGCTCAGACAGGACGGGGTTAAAGGAGCCGCTGATTCAGGGGCTCTGGCTCACTCAGGCTGAGGGGAGGGAGGGACGTGGAATGCGAGGTGAGCCTGCAGCAGCAGAGGCCGGCGTGACGTTGCACCAGCCTGAGGCCCGCCGTGCGTTCTCCCAGGGAAGTTTTCCCTGGATCCCGGGAACCTGGCAGTCGTGGGCTGCACAGGCTCCCCGGAAGGGAGGTGTGGATAGTGACTTGTGCTCACACACAGGCCCCTTGGTGGCGGCAGCAGCAGCCTTAGCATCTTCCTCCCGTCTCTGGCGTCCGTGCTTTTAGCCGTGGCTCGTGCCTGCCTCTGGGATCTGTGCTTTTAGCCATGGCTCACGCCCATCTCAGGGGTCCACGCTTTTAGCCACGACTCGCGCCCATCTCTGGGGTCCGTGCTTTTAGCCATGGCTCGCGGTGGTCTCTGGAGTTCCTTTAAGCAGCGCTCTTAATCCCGTCTCCTCATGCACCAGGAAACAAAGAGGGAAGAAAAAGTCTCTTGCTTCTTCGGCAGCTCCAGACATTTTCCCGGACTCCCTCCCAGCTAGCCGTGGTGCACTAAACCCAACAGGCTGTGTTCACACAACCAACACCATTTCTCTCCCTGCGCTCTGACCAAAGCCCGCGCCTCAGCTCGCAGCCCCGCCTGCCCCTGCGGGTGAGCAGACAAGCCTCTCGGGCTGGCGAGCGCCGGTCGGCACCGATTCTCTGTGCGGGAATCTCCCCGCTTTTCCCTCCTCACCCCGTTGCTGTGCTTTCCTCCACAGCTGTGACACTCCCCCTTCCACCACCTGTAGTTTCCGCCTGCAAAAGGGCTTCCTAGTTTGTGGAAACCTTTCCTCCTTCACAGCTCCCTCCCACTGGTGCAGGTCCCATCCCATTCTTTTGTCTCTGTTTTTTCTTTTTCTCTTTTGCCCTACCCAGGTACATGGGGAGTTTCTTGCCTTTTGGGAGGTCTGAGGTCTTCTGCCAGCATTCAGTAGGTGTTCTGTAGGAGTTGTTCCACGTGTAGATGTATTTCTGGTGTATCTGTGGGGAGGAAGGTGATCTCCACGTCTTACTCTTCCACCATCTTCCCCTCCGCTCTAGAGCTGTGTTTAAAGCTGCTGTTTTGAGAAATGTTCACAAGGCGGTAGCAGTTCTCCTTTACAAAATCTGGTTACTAGGGCAACAGAGCCTCAATGGAAGTCGTGTTGTAGGTTGTAAATTAGAATGCAGTGTGCCAGGAAAAAGCCCATTAAGTTTATGTCTCACCACTTCTTATTCATTTTTTTAATTTTAATTTTTTATCACAGCAACTTTGATAACAATGTTTTGCTTGTGCTAGGTGTCTGAGATGTGGTCCTTTTACACATATACATATGTCTATTCTTCTTCGGATCCTTTTCCCATGTAGGTTATGACATAATGTTGAGTAGTCTTCTCTTGGTGTTCCGTAGGTGTTTGGTGATTATATATTTCACCTATGTTTGTATATCTCTGTTAAACCCAATATCCTAATATATACAGTCTCACACCTTTCCTTTGGTGAACCATAAGTTTGTTTAATGAATCTGTGATTGCCTTTCTCTGTGGAAATATCTTCACTGGTGTCAATTTTTAGGTAACACCTCTAAGTGATATCATAGGATATGTGTCTTTTGCTTTCTGACTTACTACAAGTTGCTTGATGACCTCTAGACTCATCTATGGTGCTGCAAATGGCATTGTGCTATTTTTTTCCTTGGCTAATATTCCATCTGTACGTGTACCAGTTCTTCTTTATCCACTCATCTGTTGATGGACTTTGTGTTTGCTTCCATGTCTTGGCTATTGTAATACTGCTGCAATGCAATTTTGCCCCCAGTGTCTTTCTAATTCTGTCTTCTTATGTTATAGACCCAGGACTGGACCTCCTGGATCATATTGTAGCTCAATGTTTACCTTGTAACGGCACCTCCATTCTGTTCTCATTAGTGGCTCTTACCAGGTTAAGTCCCTCTTAAAGTTGAGGGTACGCACTTCTCCACAACCACTTCAGCATTTATTGTTTGTAGTTTTTTGCTGATGGTTATTCTGACTGGTGTGAGCTGATACCTCTTTGTAGTTGGACTTGCACGCGTCTCATAATCCCCTGAAATTGAACTTTCGGGCATGTCCTTTTTGTCTTCAAACTGTGAGTACAGCTTACATCTTCAAATTGTTTTCTTGAAGTATGTGCCACATTTTGAATTATTTTGGCCATTATACCCCTCAAGACACTTTGAGGGCAGGTTTCATTTACAGCCCTCCAGTACTTGTGCATATGAAGTGACTATTAGTACAGGTTTTAAAGCTGCTGTTGCAGGTAACGGCCAGAGGGCGGCAGCATTTCTGCTTTCCCCACTCTGGTAACTAGGGAAACAGACCTTCCTGCCAGTGGTGTTCCTTGGTTATAATTTAAAGCGGAGTGTCCCCGCATAAACCCACAAAAGCTGATGTCTCCTTACTTATGTTTGTTTTTTAAATTGAATTTACATTTTTTATTGCCGTAATATTCCATTCTGTACATGGACCACTTCTTCTTTGTGCATTCCTCTGTTGATGGACATTTTCATTGCTTCAAAGTGTTGGCAGTGTTAAATATGGCTGGAGTGCAGGATTGCCAGCCTGTGTCTTTTTGATTCTCATCCTCTCAGGCGATAGGCCCAGCACGGGTATGCTTGATTGAATGGTAGGTCAATGTTTACCTTTCGAGGCAGCTACATTGTGTTTTCATTAGTGGCTCTTACCACGTCCCACTTAGAACTGAGGGTACGCATGTCTCCACAACCCCTTCAGCATTTATTGTTTGCAGAACTTTTGCTGATGACTATTTTGACTGGTGTGAGCTGATAGGTTTTTGTAATTTGGATTTGCATGTCTTTAATAATTCCTAATGTTCAGCATTTTTCCATGCTTTGTTTTCTTTCTGTTAAACAAAAACAGAAAAAAACTGTGAGTACAATAAACCTCTTGAAATTGTCTTCTTGGAAGGTTGCCCTCTTGATTTTTTTGGTCGATTTTCGATGCCAGGATGTTTTTTGAGGGTAGGTGTCATTTACAGGACTGCAATGAGTATGAATATTTAGTGACCCTTAGCACTGGTTTTAAAGCTGCTGTTGTGGGAAACGGCCTCAAGTCTGCAGCATTTCTCCATCCACAAATCCTGTTACTAGGGCAGCAGATCCTTTCTGGAAGTCATGTTACCAGGTTGTAAATTAGAATGCAATGTGCCAGGAAAAAACCCCATAAGTTTATGTCACATTGCTTCTTGTTCGTTGTTTGAATTTTTTTAATCAGGATAATGATTAGAATATTGTTTGTCCTAGGTGACACAATCTGGTTCATTTGTACATTATATTTATATATATGTATATGTGTATATGTATAGATATATAGATATAGATATAGATATATAGATATAGATGTGCAGATCCTCCTCCCATGTAAATTATTGAAGAGTGTCCCGTAGACCTCCGTTTCTATATGGCCGGTCTTTTTGACATATGTATTTAATACGCATTTGTACACGTATGGTAAACCTGGTCTTAATTTATCCATTCCCTCCACCTTTCCTTTTAGATAAGCATAATTTGTTTTCTAAGTCTGTGAGTGTCTTTCTCTGTGGAAATATGTTCGTTTGGGTCAGTTGTTAGATAACGCCTATAAGTGATATCATAGGATACGTATTTTGCTTTCCGACTTACCTCACGTTCTGTGATGATCTCTAGGCTCATCTATGGTGTCTCAAAGAGCAGTGTTTCATTGTTTTCCAAGGTTAATATTCCATTGTGTACATGGACCACTTCTTCTTTATCAATTCATCTGTTGATGGACATTTTGGTTGCTTCCATATCTTGGCTATTGTGAAAGTGGCTGCAGTGCAGCTGTTGCAGCCTCTGTCTTCTCGATTCTGGTCTTCTCAGGTGAGAGGCCCAACATTGGGCCTGCTGGATGGAATGGTGGCTCGGTTTTACATTTCTTTTTTTTGTGTGTGTGTGGTACCATGGCCTCTCACTGTTGTGGCCTTTCCCGTTGCGGAGCACAGGCTCCGGACGCGCATGCTCAGCGGCTATGCCTCACGGGCCTAGCCACTCTGCGGCATGTGGGATCTTCCTGGACTGGGGCACGAACCCGTGTCCCCTGCATCGGAAGGTGGACTCTCAACCACTGCACCACCAGGGAAGCCCCAGTTTTTACTTTTAAACGAGGTCCTTTCTGTTCTCATTATTGGCTGTAACCACTTTACATCTCACCAGCACCTAGAGAGTACACAGTTCTCTAAAACCCTTTCAGCATGTATTGTTTGTAGACTTTTTGCTGATGGTAGTTGACGTGTGTGAGTTGAAACCTTTTTGTAGATTAGATTTGCATGAGTCTAATAATTCCTGATGTTGAGCTTTTATCCATTTTCCTTTCTTTTGAAGAAGAGTGTGCAAACTTCTCTCTTCATACTATCTCCTTTAAACATTTGCATGTCTTGAATATTTTTGGTCATTCCCTAGCTCAGGACATTTTTTGAGGGCAGGTGTCCTTTACAGCCCTGAGTCTGTGAATGTTAAGTGACCATTAGCAGTGGGTTTAAAGCCGCTCTTGCCGCAAACGGCCACAAGGTGGCAGCATTTCTACATTTCCAACTCTGGGTTTTTGAGCAACAGAGCCTTCCTGGAAATCCTGTTAGTAGGCTGCAAATTAGGGTGGAATGTGCCAGGGCAAACCCCCAAGAGCTTGTATCTCCTTACTCCTTGTTTGTTTTTTAAATTTAATTTTTATTTAGTATCAGAGTAAATTTGATAAAAATGTTGTGTGTGTTCTAGGTGTACAGAATCTGGTTCATTTTATGTATGTATCGATCTATTCATCTTTGGATCCTTTCCCATGTAGGTTATTACGGAATGTTGAGTAGACCTCTCTTGGTATTCCGTAGGTATTTGGTGATTATATATTTCACGTGTATTAGTACATGTCTGTTAACCCCCATATCCTAATTCATACCTTCCTTACACATTTCCATATGATTAAACATAATTTGGTTTTCTGAATCTATGAGTGTCCTTCTCTTGGAAAATATTTCATGGGTATCAATTTTTAGGTAACACCTATAATTGATGTCATAGGATATCTGTGTTTTGGTTTCTTTCTTACTTCAAGTTGGGTGATTATCTCTAGATCCTTCTATGGTGGTGCCAATGGCACTGTTCCATGCTTTTCCATGGCTAATATTCCATTGTGTACACGGACCACTTCTTCTTGGTGCATTTTTCTGTTGATGGACATTTTGGTTTCTTCCAAGTCTTGGCTATGGTACATGTTGCTGCAGTGCAGGATTGCCAGCCTGTGTCTCTTTGATTCTGGTCTACTCAGGTGATAGGCCCATCAGTGATCCTACCAGATCACATGGTAGCTCAATTTTTACCTTTAAACACACCTCCATTCTGTTTTCAGTACTGTCTGTTACCAGGTGACATCCCACCAGCAGCTAGAGGGTACACAGTTCTCTAAAGCCCCTTCACCATTTATAAGTTGTAGACTTTTTTGCTGGTGATCATTCTGATGGCTGTGAGGTGAACGTTTTTGTAGACTGGATTTGCATGGCTTTATTAATTCCTGATGTTGAGCATGTTTCCTTGCCCTTTTTTTAACAAAAAAATAGAGAGAAAAAGAAAGAATACAAAATGTGCGTAAAATATGCCTCTTTAAATTGTCATTTTGAACTATGCACGTCTTTTGAGATTTTTGCTCGATTTAGTGACCACGGATTTGTTTAGAGGGCAGGTGTCATTTACAAGCCTGGAATTATTTTGAATATCAAGTAACCATTATCGCTGGGTTTAGAGCTGCTGCTGTGTGAAACGGCCACAAAGAGGCACAGTTCTCCTTTAACAAATCTGGTTATTAGGGCAACAGAGTCTTAATGAAAGTCGTGTTCTAGGTTGTAAATTAGAATGGAATGTGCCAGGAAAAAGCCCCTTAACTTTATATCCCACTAATTCTTCGTTTTTTAAATTTGATTTTCATTTTTTGTCACAGCAAGTGTGATTACAATGTTTTGCTTGTTCTAGATGTGCAAGATGTGGTTGTTTTACACATATATCTATTGTTCTTTGGATCCTTTCCCCATGTAGGTTACGACACAATGTTGAGTAGTCTTCTCTTGGTATTCTGTAGGTCTTTGGTGACTATATACTTCACCTGTGTTTGTATAGCTCTGTTAACCCCGATATCTTAATGTATCCAATCCTCACACCTTTCCATTGGTGAATCATAAGTTTGTTTAATAAATCTGTGATTGCCTTTCTCTGTGGAAATATCTTCACTGGTGTCAATTTTTAGGTGACACCTATAAGTGATATCATAGTATATGTGTCTTTCACTTTCTGACTTATGACAAGTTGTGTGATTACTTCTAGACTCATCTACGGTGTTGCAAATGGCATTGTGTCATTTTTTTCCTTGGCTAATATTCGGTCAGTGCATGTACCAGTTCTTCTTTGTCCACTCATCTGTTGATGGAATTTTTGGTTGCTTCCATGTCTTGACTATTGTAATACTGCTGCAGTGCACATTTGCCTGCCTGTGTCTTTCCAATTCTGTCATCTTCAGTTTTAGACCAAGTAGTGGGCCTGCTGGATCATATGGTAGGCAATTGTTTACCTTGTAAAGGCACCTCCATTCTGTTCCATTAATGGCTCTTACCAGGTTACGTCCCATTTAAAGTTGAGGGTATGCACTTCTCCATAACCCCTTCAGCACTTATTGTTTGTAGTTTTTCTACTAATTTTTATTCTGACTGCTGTGAACTGATACCTCTTTGTGGTTGGATTTGCACGTGTCTCATAATGCCTTGAAATTTAGCTTTCAGGCATGTCCTTTTTTTTCTTCAAACTGTGAGTACAGCTTACCTCTTCAAACGGTTTTCTTGAAATATGTGCCACATTTTGAAATATTTTGGCCATTACCTCCCTGAAGACATTTTGAGGGCAGGTTTCATTTAGAGCCCTCGAGTACTTGTGCATATGAAGTGCCGATTAGCACAGGTTGTAAAGCTGCTGTTGCAGGCAACGGCCATTTGGCGGCAGCATTTCTGCTTTCCCCATTCTGGTAACCAGGGAAACAGACCTTCTTGCCAGTGGTGTTCCTCTTTTATACACTAGAGGTGAATGTGCCTGGATAAACCCCCAAAGGGTGATGTTGTCATACACTAAACTGTAACCAAAACCGTACCCGTTCCCTAACCCTAACCCTAACCCTTACACTGAGCTGTGCCATAATAATAACCCATACACTAACACTAACACGTACCCTAACCCTAACCCTAAACCTTATACTTACCCAAGTCCTAATTGTAACACGTACACTAACAGTAACACTAACCCTAACAGGTACCCTAAACCGTTGTCGTACCCTAGACAGTGACCTAATCCGTACCCTTTCCCTAACGCTAAAGCTAACCCTAAACCGTCCCCTAACCCACAACCTAATCCTAACCCGTATACTAACACTAACCCACACCCTAACATGGATTCCAACCAAATCCGTTGTCGTACACTAACTGGTACCATAAGCTGTATCCATTCCCTAATGCTAATCCTAACCATAGCCCTAACCCTAAATCATACCCTAACCCGTACCCTGATCCTAACCCGTACCTTGGTGGGGGAACCGTATATCACACTGTCACCATAGAAAAACCTACAGACACTGCAGTGATGGTGGCCAATAAGACCGGCTGGACTCCTCGCTACTTCAAAATTTCTTGTGACTCTGGGACTAATGGAATACAGAAGAAGACATCATCTAAGTCTAATACAGAATACCATGTCCTGGTGGATGGTAGAATGACCATCAGTGTGTAGGAATTAGGAACTAATGGATGTATATTCTCAGGTGCTTCACTGACCTGACGTCCTTTACCAAGTACCCAGTAGCCCACAGGGCTCTCGTGGTCAGGCCCCTCCCAGGATTTGGAGCTCACCTGGGCAGGTACCCAGCAGGCCATGGGGCTCTCATGGTCAGGCCCCTCCCAGGATATGGAGCTCACCTGTGCAGATACCCAGCAGCCCATGGGGCTCTCGTGGTCAGGCCCCTCCCAGGATATGGAGCTCAGCTGTGCAGGTACCCAGCAAGACTGGACACACAGGAACCGTGCACATAGCCCCCATTGCAGAGCACCCCCAGCTCACCTGTCACTCAGGGCTGACACAGAGCACCTCAGAGCACGACTTGAACTAACAAACAACATCTCCAACAGGTCTGTGACACTGGGCGTCACTCTGTGCGGCCTCCCTCCACCTGGTCTTCCAGAGACTTCCACTGCAGCCAGGGCACCAGGCCTCTGTCTCCACCCACCACCCCTCCTCTCCCTGACTACTGGGTTCCTCTCATTAGGAGAGGGTCTTCTTGAAGTTGTCTCCCACTCATGGGCCAGATAAAATGATTAGAAAACAAGCCAGAGCTGCAGCCCCTTGTCTATCCTGACTCTCAGGAGCCCACACCTGTTCCTTGGACCTGGTCGGTTCATCAAGGTCCATTTTCTGCTGCTGTGAGCCCCAGAGGGGCGAGGATTGGCTGACCTGGGCAGCCTGACCGTGCCGGCCAGCCCTCTCCAGGTGTGCCTGGTTTGAGGTCAATATAAACACCGCTCCAGGCAGCAAGAGCCCCTTCAGTTGTGTCTGACGCCATATTCTCTGCCCCGTCAGCAGTGTCGGGGCTGGGCTGGTGGGAGGGAGTGAGGGGCCACGGTTTTTAGGGTGGCCCGGTGTGAGTGGGGCTCTGCTGGGCTTTCTGCAGGAGTTGCCAAGCTGCCAACTGCTAAAGAAGAGGATGTGTCACCCATATCTGCTGCTGGAATTTCTCCCCAGGCAGAGGTGAGTAAGGAAAAAAGCAGTGGGGGCTGGGACAGGAGGGGTATCTCAGGCAGGGAAATGGAAAGCTTCCAGAAGTGCGCCCAGGGCCAGGACCATCCTGGTTGGCCTGTAGGCACCAAGTCGGCCTGGGTGCTGTCGCTGGTGTGGCTCCATGGCCCTTCCTCTAGGCTTTCAAGTCCTTGCACAGATTCGGGTGTTTTACCTGGGAACTGTGGGAACAGTTCAGCAGCAGCTGGCCTGGAGCTCAGCTCACGTTTACTCAGAGATGCCTCAGCACGGTCCCCCAGCTTTGCAATGAGGACGCTCCTTGCTGGGGGGGGGGGCGCTGCTGGCTTCATGGGAGACGATTACCCACCTCTGACCAACTTCAGGATTCTTTACCTTTGGAGCAAGTGCCCTGATAGGGTTTTCCTGTTTATAACTGGTGGGTTCTGCTTTTTTTTTTTTTCTTTTTGGGTTCAATGTAGGTTTTATTCCTCTTTTTCGTATTTATAGATAGAAGCATGGAAATAATTCATTCATATAAATACATGTATGGGAATGGAAGAACTATTTTTCTGTTTTACTTTTTGTATGTTTATTTATTTTTTAAATTTTTAATTTTATTATTATACAGCAGGTTCTTTCTGGTTATCGATTTTATACATATGGGTGTATATAAGTCAATCCCAAACTCCCAATTCATCCCAGCACTACTCCCCCACGGCTTTCCCCCCTTGGTGTCCATACGTTTGTTCTCTACATCTGTGTCTCTATTTCTGCCCTGCAAACCAGTTCATCTGTTCCATTTTTCTTGGTTCCACATATATGCATTAATATACAATATTTCTTTTTCTCTTTCTGTCTTATTTCACTCTGTATGACAATCTCTAGGTCCATCGACGTCTGTACAAATGACCCAATTTCATTCCTTTTTATGGCTGAGTAACATTCCATTTTATATATGTACCACATCTTTATCCATTCGTCTGTCTGTGTGCATTTAAGTTGCTCCCATTACCTGGCTATTGTAAATAGTGCTGCAATGAACATTGTGGTGAATGTGTCTTTTTGATTTATGTTTTTCTCTGGGTATATGCCCAGTAGTGGGATTGCTGGATCATATGGTAATTCTATTTTTAGTTTTTTAAGGAACCTCCATATTGTTCTCCGTATTGACTGTATCAATTTACATTCCCACCAATAGTGGAAGAGGGATCCTTTTCTCCACACCCTCCCCAGCATTTATTGCTTGTAGATTTTCTGATGATGTCCATTCTAACAGGTGTGAGGTGATACCTCATTGTAGTTTTGATTTGCATTTCTCTAATAATTAGTGATGTTGAGAAACTTTCCATGTGCTTCTTGGCCATCTCTCTCTGTTCTTGGAATCAATGTCTATTTAGATCTTCTGCCATTTTTGTATTGGGTTGTTTGGTTTTTTTAATATTGAGCTGCATGTGCTGTTTATATATTATTGGAGATTAGTCCTTTGTCTGTTGATTCATTTGCAAATATATTCTCCCATTCTGAGGGTTGTCTTTTCGTCTTGTTTTTACTTTCCTTTGCTTTGCAGAAGCTTTTATGTTTCATTAGTTCCCATTTGTTTATTTTTCTTTTTTATTGCATTACTCTAGGAGGTGGATCAAAAAAGATCTTGTTGTGATTTATGTCAGAGTATTCTTCCTATTTTTTCCTCTAAGAGTTTTATACTGTCCGGTCTTACATTAAGGTCTCTAATCCATTTTGAATTTATTTTTCTGTATGGTGTTAGGGAGTATTCTAATTTCATTCTTTTACATGTAGCTGCCCATTTTCCCCAGAACCACTGATTGAAGAGACTGTCTTTTCTCCATTGTATAGTCTTGCCTCCTGTGTCATAGATTATTGACCATTGGTATGTAGGTTTATCTCTGGGCTTTCTTTTTTTTTCATTTTACAACTTTATTGGAGTATAATTGCTTTACAATGATGTGTTAGTTTCTGCTGTATAACAAAGTGAATCAGCTATACATATACCACCATATCCCCTCCCTCTTGCATCTCTCTCTCACTGTCTCTATCCCACCACTTTAGGTGTTCACAAAGCGCTGAGCTGATCTCCCTGTGCTATGTGGCTTCTTCCCAGTAGCTATCGATGTTACATTTGGTAATGTATATATGTCCATGCCACTCTCTCACTTTGTCCCAGCTTACCCTTCCCCCTCCCCGTGTGCTCAAGTCCTTTCTGTACGTCTGTGTCCTTAATCCTGTCGCACCCCTAGGTTCTTCATAAACTTTTTTTTTCTTTAGACTCCATATGTCTGTGTTAGCACACGCTATTTGTTTTTCTCTTTCTGACTTACTTTACTGTGTAGGATAGTCTCTACGTCCATCCATCTCACTACAAATAACTCAGTTTTGTTTCTTTTTATGGCTGAGTAATATTCCATTGTATATATGTGCCAGATCTTCTTTATCGATTCATCAGTCGATGGACACTTAGGTTGCTTCCATGTCCTGGCTATTGTAAATAGAGCTGCAATGAACATTGTTGAACATAACTCTTTTTGAATTATGGTTCTCTCAGGGTAAATGCCCAGGAGTTGGATTGCTGGGTCGTATGGTACTTCTATTTTTAGTTTTTTAGGGAAACTCCATACCGTTCTCCCTAATGGCTATATCAATTTACATTCCCACCAACACTGAAAGAGTGTTCCCTTTTCTCCAATAACTGCCTCTGCAGCAATTATTTTTTGTAGATTTTTTGATGATTGCCATTCTGACTGCTGTGAGTGATACCTCACGGTAGTTTTGATTTACATTTCTGTAACGATTAGCGATGTTCAGCATCCTTTCATGTGTTTGTTGGCAACCTGTATATCGTCTTTGGAGAAATGTCTATTTAAGTCTTCTGTCCATTCCTGGATTGGGTTGTTTGTTTTTGTGATATTGAGCTACAAGAGCTGCTTGTAAATTTTGGAGCTTAATCCTTTGTCATTTGCTTCATTTGAAAATATTTTCTCCCATTCTGAGGGTTGTCTTTTCATCTTCTTTATGTGTTTCTTTGCTGTGCAAAAGCTTTGAAGTTTCATTAGGTCCCATTTGTTTATTTTTGTTTTTATTTCCATTTCTCTAGGAGGTGGGTCAAATAGGATCTTGCTGTGATTTATGTCATAGAGTGTTCTGCCTATGTTTTCTTCTAAGAGTTTAATAGCGTCTGGTCTTAACATTTAGATCTCTAATTTATTTGGAGTTTATTTTTGTGTATGGTGTTATGGATGTTCTAATTTCATTCTTCTATGTGTAACTGTCCAGTTTTCCCAGCACCACTTACTGAAGAGACTGTCTTTTCTCCATTGTTTATCCTTGCCTCCTTTGTCATAGATGAGTTAGCCATAGGTATGTAGGTTTATCTCTGGGCTTTCTGTCTTGTTCCATTGATCTATATTTCTGTTTTGGTGCCAGTACCATATAGTCTTGATTACTGTAGCTTTGTAGTATAGTCTGAAGTCAGGAAGTCTGATTCCTCCAGCTCTTTTAATTTCCCTCAAGACTGATTTGGCTATTCGGGGTGTTTTGTGTCTCCATACACATTTTAAGGTTTTTTTTGTTCTAGTTCTGTAGAAAATGCCACTGATAATTTGCTAGGGATTGCATTGAATCTGTAGATTGCTTTGGGTAGTATCGTCATTTTCACAATATTGATGCTTCTAATCCAAGCATATGGTTAATACTCCCATCTGTTTATATAATCTTTGATTTCTTTCAGCAGTGTCTTATAGTTTTCTGAGTATAGGACTTTGACCTCCTTAGGTAGGTTCATTCCTACATATGTTATTCTTTCTGTTGCAATGGTGTATGGGATTGTTTCCTTAATTTCTCTTTCTCATCTTTCATTGTTAGTGTAGAGGAATGCAAGAGATTTCTGTGCATTAATTTTGTATCCTGCAACTTTACCAAATTCATTGATTAGCTCTAGTAATTTTCTAGTGTCATCTTTAAGATTCACTATGTGTAGTATCGTGTCATTTGCAAACAGTGAAAATTTTACTTCTTTTCCAATTTGTATTCCTTTTATTTCTTTTTTTCTCTGATTGCTGTGTCTAGGCTTTCCAAAACTATGTTGAATAATACTGGTGAGAGTGGACATCCTTGTTTTGTTCCTGATCTTAGAGGAAATTCTTGTAGTTTTTCACCATCGAGAATGATGTTTGTTGTGGGTTTGTCATATATGGCCTTTATTATGTTGAGGTAGATTCCCTCTATGTTCACTTTCTGGAGAATTTTTAATCATAAATCGGTGTTGAATTTTGTCAAATTTTTTTCCTGCTTCTATTGAGATGATATTTGTATTCTACAATTTGTTAATATGGTGTATCACATTGATTTGTGTATATTGAAGAACCCTTGCGTTCCTGGGATAGACCCCACCTGATCATGGTGTGTGATCCTTTTAATGCGTTGTTCAATTCTGTTTGCTAGTATTTTGTTGAGGATTTTTACATCTATATTCATCAGTGATATTGGTCTCTAATTTTCTTTTTCTATAGTATCATTGTCTGGTTTTGGTATCAGTGTGATGGTGGCGTCATAGAATGAGTTTGGGAGTGTTCCTTTCCCTGCAAAGTTCTGAAGAGTTTGAGAAGGTTGGGTGTTAGCTCTTGTCGAAATATTTGATAGAATTCACGTCTGATGCCATCTGGTTCTGGACTTTTGTTTGTTGGAAGATTTGTAATCACCGTTTCAATTTCATTACTTGTGATTGGTCTATTCATATTTTCTATTTATTCCTCTTTCAGTCTTGGAAGGTTATACCTTTCTAAGAATTTGTCCATTTCTTCCAGGTTGTCCATTTGATTGGCATAGAGTTGCTTGTAGAAGTCTCTTAGCATGCTTTGTATTTCTGTGGTGTCTGTTGCAACTTCTCCTTTTTCACTTCTAATTTTATTGATTTGAGTCCTCTCCCTCTTTTCCTTGAGTCTGGCTAACGATTTATCATTTTTGTTTATCTTCTCAAAGAACCAGCTTTTAGTTTTATTGATCTTTGCTATTGTTTTCTTTGTTTCTATTTCATTTATTTCTGCTCTGATCTTTATGATTTCTTTCCTTCTACTAACTTTGGGTTTCTTTCTTCTTTCTCTAATTCCTTTAGGTGTAAGGTTAGATTGTTTATTTGAGAGTTTTCTGGTTTCTTGAGGTAGGCTTGTATTGCTATAAACTTCCCTCTTAGGACTGCTTTTGCTGCATCCCATAGGTTTTGGATCATCATGTTTTTGTTGTCATTTGTCTCTAGGTTGTTTCTGATTTCCTCTTTTCTTTCTTCAGTGATATCTTGGTTATTTAGTGACGTATTGTTGAGCCTCCATGTGTTTCTGTTTTTTACATATTTTTTCCCTGTAATTGATTTCTAATCTCATAACCTTGTGGTCAGAACAGATGCTTGATATGATTTCAGTTTTATTAAATTTCCTGAGGCTTTATTTGTGACCCAAGATGTGATCTATCCTGGAGAATGTTCTGCGTGAAGTTGAGAAGAACATGTAATCTGCTGTTTTTGGATGGAATGTCCTATAAATATCAACTAAATCTATTTGGTCTCTTGTGTCATTTAAAGTTTGTGTTTCCTTATTAATTTTCTGTCCGGATGATCTCCATTGGTGTAAGTAAAGTGTTAAAGTCCCCTGCTATTATTGTGTTACTGTCGATTTTGTCTTTTATAGCTGTTAGCAGTTGCCTTATGTATTGAGGTGCTCCTATGTTGGGTACATATATATTTATAATTGTTATGTCTTCTTTTTGGATTGATTCCTTGATCATTCTGTAGCGTCCGTCCTTGTCTCTTGTAACACTCTTTATTTTAAAGTCTATTGTATCTGATATGAGTATTGCTACTCCAGCTTTCTTTTGATTTTCATTTGCATGGAATATCCTTTTCCATCCCCTCACTTTCAGTCTGTATGTTTCCCTAGGTCTGAAATGGGTCTCTTATAGACTGCATATATATGGATCTTGTTTTTGTATCCATTCAGCAAGACTGTGTCTTTAGTTTGGAGCATTTAATCCATTCACATTTAAGGTAAATATTGATATGTATATTCCTATTACCATTTTCTTAATTGTTATGTGTTTGTTTTTGTAGATTCTTTTCTTCTGTTGTGTTTCCCACTTAGATAGTTTCCTTTAGCATTTGTTGTAGAGCTGGTTTGGTGGTGCTGAGTTCTCTTAGCTTTTGCTTGTCTGTAAAGCTTTTGATTTCTCCATTGAATCTGAATGAGATCTTGCTGGGTAGAGTTCCTTTGGTTGTAGGTTCTTCCCTTTCATCACTTTAAATATATCAGCCAACTCCCTTCTGGTTTGTAGAGTTTCTGCGGAGAAATCAGCTGTTAACCTTATGGGAGTTCCCTTGTATGTTGTCATTTTTCCCTTGTGCTTTCTATAATTTTTCTTTGTCTTTAATTTTTGTCAGTTTGATTATTATGTGTCTCGGCATTTTTCTCCTTGGGTTTATCCTGCCTGGGACTCTCTGTGCTTTCTGGACTTGGGTGGCTACTATTTCCTTTCCCGTGCTAGGGAAGTTTTCGACTATAATCTCTTCAAATATTTTCTCGGGTCCTTTCTCTCTCTCTTCACCTTCTGGGATCCCTATAATGCAAATTTTGTTGCGTTTAATGTTATCCCAGAGGTCTCTTAAGCTGTCTTCCTTTCTCTGCATTCTTTTTTCTTTATTCTTTTCTGCAGCAGTGAATTCCACCTTTCTGTCTCCAGGCCAGTTATCCGTTCTTCTGCCTCAGTTATTCTACTATTGATTCCTTCTAGTGTATTTTTTTTTTTTTTTGCGGTACACGGGCCTCTCACTTTTGTGACCTCTCCCGTTGTGGAGCACAGGCTCTGGATGTGCAGGCTCAGCGGCCATGGCTCACGGGCCCAGCCGCTCCTTGGCATGTGGGATCTTACCAGACTAGGGCACGAACCCATGTCCCCTGCATCGGCAGGTGGACTCTCAACCACTGCGCCACCAGGGAAGCCCCCTTCTAGTGTATTTTTCATTTCAGTTATTGTATTGTTCATCTCTGTTTGTTGGTTCTTTAATTCTTCTAGGTCTTTGTTAACTATCTCTTGCATCTTCTCGATCTTTGCCTCCATTCTTTTTCCAAGGTCTTGGATCATCTTCACTATCATTATTATGAATTCTTTTTCTGGAAGGTTGCCTATCTCCACCTCATTGAGTTGTTTTTCTGGGGTTTTATCTTGTTCCTTCATCTGGTACAAATTCCTCTGCCTTTTCATTTTGTCTATCTTTCTGTGAATGTGGTTTTCCATCCACAGGCTGAAGAACTGTAGTTCTTCTTGCTTCTGCTGTCTGCTCTCTGCTGGATGAGTCTATCTTAGAGGCTTGTGCAGCATTCCTGATGTGAGGGACTGGTGGTGGGTAGAGCTGCGTGTTGCTCTGGTGGGCAGAGCTCAATAAAACTTTAATCCGCTTGTCTGCTGATGCATGGGGCAGAGTTCCCTCTCTGTTTGTTGTTTGGCCTGAGGCGACCCAGAACTGTGGCCCACCTGGCTCTTTGGTGGGGCTACCTGCGGACTCTGGGAGGGCTCATGCTAAGGAGGACTTCCCAGAACTTCTGCTGCCAGTGTCCTTGTCCACACGGTGAGCCCCAGTCACCCCCCGCCTCTGCAGGAGACCCTCTAAGACTAGCAGGTAGGTCTGCCCAGTCTCCTATGGGGTCACTGCTCCTTCCCTTGGGTCCTGATGTGCACACTACTGTGTGTGTCCTCCAAGAGTGGAGTCTCTGTTGTGACTCTATGTCTCTGAGTGGGGTTGAGACTCTGAGACTGAGTGGAGTCTCACAGACTCTGTGTCCTGTGAAACTTCGATGCTTTGTGGTTCTAGAAATCCTATAAGAGACGGTCCACAGCAGGTGAAGCTAATGCTGTCGGTGGAGGTGGTGAAGCCAAAGATCTGCAGTTCAGACTAAAGGTGCCAATGTACATTCAGGACAAAACAATCTCATGTGAATGTAGTTCAGGCAGGTTTAACATAAATAGAGTCAGGTTAATGCCTAACATCTTCTATCTTGTGCCTCCCCTCAGGGACCCCCTCCTCAGTTCCTGAGGCTCCTGTAACTCATGTACAGTGGAAGGGAGACTGGGCTCTGTCCAGTCTGAGCCCTGAGTTACCCTGTGTGTATCTTAGGATACTTTGTATTTCTGTGGTGTCTGTTGTAACATCATCGCTTTCATTTCTGATTTATTTGGGCCCTCTCTTTTTTAAAAACACATACTACTATTGTCTTTTATTCTTTACAGAAGCTAAAAAAATGTTTGATCTATTACCCTTACTCTATGTATAGGTTTTTCAGGGAGATTTTTACTTTTGTTTGTTTTCTTGTTACTATCAATAATTAGTGAGACTTCTTTTAAGCTTAAGTAAATTCCTTCAACATTGCATATAAGGCTGGTTTATTAGTGATGAACTCTTTTAGCTTTTGCTAGTCTGGGAAACTCTTGACCTCTCCTTCAATTCTTTCTTTCCTCCATAAATTTATTTATTTATTTATTTTTGGCTGTATTAGGTCTTCATTGCAGTGCGTGGGCTTTTCTCTAGTTGTGGCAAGTGGAGGCTACTCTTCGTTGTGGTGCATGGGCCGTTGTGGTGCATGGGCTTCTCATTGCAGTGGCTCTTCTTGTTGTGCAACATGGGCTCTAGGTGCTCAGGCTTCAGTAGTTGTGGCTAGCAGGCTCAGTCGTTGTGTCTCATGGGCTCTAGAGCACAGGCTCAGTAGTTGTGGCACACAGGCTTAGTTGCTCTGTGGCATGTGGGATCTTCCTGGATCAGGGCCCGAACCCGTGTCCCCTGCATTGGCAGGCAGATTCTCAACCACTGTGACATCAGGGAAGCCCTGTCCTGCAATTCTGAATAATAATTTTGCTGGTAGAGTATTCCTGTTGTAGACTTTTTCTTTTTAGCCCATTGATTATATCCTATCATTCCTTCCTAGTTTGAAAATTGTGCTGAGAAGTCATCTGACAGTCTTATGGGAATACCTTGAACATAACTAGACCCTTTTATTTCACTGCCTCTGTGATCACTCTTTAAATTTTTAAATTTTTGGAGCTTTTTAATGTGTCTTGGTGTGGACCTGTTTGTCTTCATCTTGTTTGGGACTCTGTTTTTCCTGGACCTGGATGTGTGTTTCCTTCCCCAGGTTAGGAAAGTTATCAGTTACTCTATCCTCCAATAAGTTATCTGCCCGTTTCTCTCTTCTCCTCGTTCTGGGGCCCCTGTAATGCTCATGTTAATACTCTTGATGTTGTCTCAGAGGTCCCTTTACGTATACTCTTAATTGCTTTTACTTTGTGCTATTCAGTTTGGGTGATTTTCACTACTCTGTTTTCCATTTCACTGATCTGTTCTTCTGTATCATACAGTATAATGTGGCTTCTCTCATGTACATGTGTGTGTGTTTTAATCTCTTTTATTGTATTGTTCACTGTTTTGTTCTTTTTGACATGTTATTACTCTGTTGAAATTCTCACCATGTCTATCTATTCTTCTCCTGACTTGGGTGAGCGTCTTTATAATCATTACTGTGAACACTTTTTTTTAATCGGGTAGAATGCTTATCCCTGTTTTATTCAGTTCTTTTTCTGATGTCGTGTCTTGTTACTTCATTTGTAACATATTCCTCTATTTCCTTATGCTTCCTAATTCTCTGTACATCTTTATTCATTAGGTTCAGGTTGTTACATTCCCGGGTCTCAGAGAAGTGGCCTTATATAGGAGATGACTGATAGGGCCCAGCAGCACATTGTCCTCTGGCCAGCAGAGCCACATGCTCCAGGGGTGTTCCCTGTGTGGGCTGCACACACCTTTCTCTTACGGCGGGGCCAACTGCTGTAGACAAGCTGGTAGGTGGTATTGGACCCTGGCCTAAATGCCTGTGAGCCCCTGCAGTATGCGATTGATTGCCATGGGTATGCTGATATCCAAGGCAGCCCTCCATTATGGGTGGCTGTGTGGTGCTCCAGGTGCACAGGTGGACAGCATAGGCCCCCAGTGTGTCTGGTTGTGAGACCTTCTGGTGCGGGAGTGCTATGGGCATGGTGGTAAATGGGGCAGGCCCCTGATTCTAATCAGTTCCAGGGAAGATTCTAAAATGTTGCTTGCCCATGTCTCAGTTCCTAGTGGGAGTCCCAGTTGCCTCTTGCCTTTCCAAGAAGCTCTCTGAGATTAGCAAGTGGGTCTGGCACACGTGTCTTTCACTCTATTGGCTCTGCACAGGGACTGAGAACATGTGAGATTTGTGTGTGCCCTATGAGAGCAGTCTCAGTTTCCTTTAGTCTCCAGATTTCCTGAAAATAAACCCCGCAAGTTTTCAAAGCCAGACCTGCTGTGTTCTTTTCTTCCAGTGCAGGAACCCTGGGCTGAGCAGCCTGATGCCAGGATCATACCCTTCCCTCCATGTGGAGGACCTATGCAATTGTGATATCTTCCAGCTGTGGGTCACTGTGCTATAGGTGTGGGTTCCAATTAGACTGTTTCCAGTCCTCCTACCTGCCTTGTGGTTTCTCCTTCCTTATATCTTTAGTTGTGGAAAACATTCCCTGCTGGTCTTCAGAGATAATTTCCGTGTAAGTTGTTGTAATTTGGGTGTGCCTTTGGCAGCAGGGGAGCTCAGTATCTTCCTACTCTATCATCTTGATCCCCTCTCAAGAATTCTTTGAAAATATATGCATCTATTACTGTAAACATAACTCTTTGAATTGCAGTCTTGTTCCTGTATTCCATAAATTTAGGTACTTTGTGTTTCCAATTTTGTTTGCTTTAAGATTTCTTTTAAATTTCCGTTTGGATTTATTCCTGTATGCATTGGCTATTCAGGAGCTTATTGTCCAATTTCCAGGTGTTCTTGAATTTTCAATTATTCTTTTTAACATTGAATTTCAGTTTCATACCATTGTGGTTGGAAATGATCCGCGATATGATTTCAATATTCTTGGATTTTTGAAGACTTGTTTTGTGGCTTAACATAGGATCTACCCTAGGCAATGTTCTATGTGTACTTAAGAACAATGGAAAGTTTGCTGCTGTTGAGTGGAATATACTGTAGATGTATGTTAGGTTCATTTGATATCAAGTGTGTGTTCAGGTTCAGTGTTTCCTGATTGATATTATGTCCGGATGATCTATACAGTGTTGAAAGTTGGGTGTCGATGTTTCTTACCATTATTTTATTTCTGCACATTTTCCCCTTCACGTGGGTTAATATATTCTTTATATGTTGAGAGGCTCCAAAGCTGGATACATACATATTTATAATTGTCATGATTTCTTGATGAATTAATCCATTTATCATTATATGATAACCTCCTTTCCTTTGAGAGGTTTGACTTCAAGTCTTTTTTATCTCATAATAGACTAGTCAGTCAAGTATCATTTTCATGGAGTATTTTGTTCCCAATTTTTCAATTTTATGCTATATATGGATTAGAAGTTAACATGAATATCTTGTACACAGTATAATTGAACTTTCTTTAATCCATTCAGCCACCCTATGGATGATTTAAATTGAAGTATAGTTGATTTACAATATTACATTAGCCTCAGGGGTACAACATATGGATTGAATATTTTTATAGATCGTGTTCCACTAAAGTGATTACACAATAATGTCTATATTTCCCTGTGTTGTGCTATATATCCTTGTTTGTTTATTTCATACATAGGGATACTGGATTTAGAGAAACAAACTACTGTTTTTCCCTCCCCCTTTACGTCGCCCCACCAGTAACCACTAATTTGTTCTCTGTGAGTCTATTTCTGTTTTGTTATATACATACATTTCTTGCATTTTTAGATTCTACAGAGAAGTGAGAACATAGTGTATTTGTCCTTCTCTAACTTAAGTACGCATAAATATTCTAGGCCTATCCATGTTGTTGCAAATGGCAGACTTTGATCCTTTTAATGGCCGAGTAATAGTCTATTGTGTATACATACCACATCTTCTTTATCCACTCATCTGTTGATGGACATTTAGTTTGCTTCCATATGTTGGCAATTGTAAATAATGCTGCTATGAACATTGGGATGCATGTATCTTGTTAAATTGGTGTCTTCATTTTCTTTGGACATATACCAAGCAGTGGAATTGCTGGCTAATATGATAGTCCTACTATTAGCTTTTATCAGGACCTCCATATTCTTTTCATAGTGGGTGTACCAACTTACAATCCCGCCACCAGTGTACTAGGATTGCCTTCTCCATGTCATGAACAACGTTTCATATTTGTATACTTTGGAATAACAGCCACGTTGAGAGGTGTGACCTGACGTCTCATTATGGGTTTTCTTGTGGATCATTCATTAAATTTAATTTACAAAAGAAGATGATAGGCTGGATGTGATCTCCAGGTTTAGTTTGCTAATGCCTGGTATAGGTTAATTTGGGGAGAATTAATACCTTTACAATGGTATTTATTGCTTACATTTTTCAGGTTGACATTTAGTGATTGGAAACATTTAAAATTTTTTCTCCCTGAAGGATATATGAAGTCTGTTGGTTTGTTTCTGTTTTATAAATTTGTTCATTTCTATCATTTTTTAGACTCCACTATAAGTGATATCATATGATATTTGTCTTTTTCTATCTGACTTACTTCACTTAGAATGAAATAATGTCATTTGCAGCAACAGGAATGGACCTAGAGGTGATCATGCTTTTTCATTTCTGAGTAATATTTATTTGATTGTGTACATGTACAACTTCTTCATTATCCATTCATCTGTTGATGGACATTTTGGTTGCCTCCATGTCTTGGCTATTGTAAACAGTGCTGCAGTGCATGTTTGGGTTTGGGTGCATTTGCCATTTTCATTTCTGGCTTTCTGCAGATATACACCCAGAAGTAAGACTGCTGGATGATATGGTAGCTCTATTTTTACTTTTAAAAGACATCTCCATACTGTACTTTATAGTGGCTCTTACCAGCTTACATCACACCAACAGCATAGGAGGGTTCCCTTTTCTCCATGTCCTCTCCAGCATTTATGGTTTGTAAACGTTTTGATGATGGCCATTCTGACTGTGTGAGGTGAAGCCTTGTTGTAGTTTTGATTTGCATGTGTCTCTCCAATGACACAAGATTTTGAGCATCTTTGCATGTGTTTTTTTAAACACTGTGAGGAAAAGTTACAGTTGACATTGGGTTTTTGAAAGTCTGACTATTTTGAATTTTTGCTCGATAACTACCACAGGACATTTGTTAAGGGCAGGTGTCATTTACACCCTGGCAGTCCTTGTGAATATGAAGTGCCCATAAGCACATGTTTTAAAGTTGCTGTTGTGGAAATGGGCACAGATGTTAGGATTTCCTTCATGCCCCTCTCTGGTTACTTGGGTAACCAGACCCACTGTGGAAGACGGGCTCTTGGATTGTAAATGAGTGTGGGCTGTGGCAGAACAAACACCCCAAATCTTCTGTTTTGTTACTTCTTGTTTTTGTTTTAATTTAATTTTTCTTTTTTATTGGAGTAAAGTTGATTTAAACTATTCTGTTTGTGGTAGGCGTACAGAATCTTGTTCAGTTATGTATATTCATATGTGTATTCATCTTCAGATCCTTTTCCCATATAGGTTATTAGAGAGTGTTGAGTAGACTTCCCTTTGTTATGCAGTAGGTCCTTGTTGATAATCTATTTTGTATGTATTAGTGTGTAAATATTTCCCCCAGCCTCCTGATTGATTTATTCCTTCCACCCACCTTTCTCATTGGGTAAGCATAAGTTTGTTTTCTAAGTCTGTGAGTCTGCTTCTCTCTCTTTTATTTTATTTTTTTGGCTGTACTGCAAGGCATGTGTGATATTAGTTCTCCCAGCACCAGGGATCGAACCCCTGCCCCCTGAAGTGGAAGCTCAGATTCTTAACCATTGGACCACCTGGAAAGTCCCTGTTTCTCTCTTGTAAATTAGTTCATTGGTATCAATTTTTAAATTTCAGCTATAAGTAGTATCATATGATATTTGACTTTCTCTTTCTGACTTACTTCACTTAGTATGATTATCTCTAATTCTATCTATGATGCTGCAAATGGCATTCCTTCATTCTTTTCATTTCTGAGTAATATTTCACTGTGAACATGTACCGCTTCTTTATCCGTCCATCTGCTGATGGATATTTTGGTTGCTTCCATGTCTTAGACGTTGTAAATTGTGCTGCGGTACACATATGGGTGCATGTGTGTTTTCCAACTCTGGTTTTCTCCTGTTATAGGCCTGGGAGTGGGACAGCTGGATCATATGGTACCTCTAAATTTACCTTGTAAAGGCACCTCCATACTCTTATTTATAGTGGCTGTTACCATGTTAGATCCCAACAGCAGCATAGGAGGGTTGCCTTTTTTCTACAACCTCTCAAGCATTTACTGTTTGTAGATGTTTCAATGGTGGCTATTCTTACTCATGTGAAGTGACCCCTCATTGTAGTTTTGATTTCCATGACGCTAATAATATAGGAATTAGAACATCTTTTCAAGTGCTTTTCTTTTAAACAGTGTAAAATTTACCTATTGAAATAGGATCTTGAAAGTCTGTTCCTTTGGAATTTATTTTGCTTACCTACCTGTGGACATTTCCTGATTGTGGGTGTCATGTAGAGCCCGACAGTTCTTCTGAATATTAAGTACCCATAAGCATTGTTTTTAAAGTTGCAGGAAAGGGCAACAAGGCAGTGGAATTTATTCATACTCACCTTGATTGCTAGGTAAAACATTGGTCTAGTGGAATTCCTCTTCCTAGATTGTATATTGGAGTGTAAAGTGCCAGGACAAATACACAAAATCTTGTGTCACATTACTTCTTGTTTAATTTAATTTTTATTTCTTATCAGAGTAAATTTGATTACAATGTTGTGTTTGTTCTAGGTGTAAAGAAGCTGTTCATTCATATGTATACATATATCTAATCAGGTTTAGATTCTTTCGCATGTTGGTCATTAGAGAGAGTTGAGTAGACCTCCCTTGGCATCCAGTAGGTCCTTCTTGATTATATATTTTATATGAATTATTAAATGCACGTTAACCCCAACATCCTAATTTTTCCATTCCTTTCACCTTTTTCAAAGTCTGTATGGGTCTTTCGCAGTGGAAATATATTCATGGGTATCAATTTTTAGATAACCCTAGTAAATGATGTCATCGGATATTTGTCTTTCTTTTTGTGACTTACTTTACGTAGTATGATTACCCCTAGGTTCATCAGTGGTGATGGAAAAGGCATTGTTTCATCATTTCCATGGCTAATATTCGATTGTGTACATGTACCACTTCTTTGCCCATTCATTTGTTTTTGAACATTTTGCTTGCATCCATGTCTGGCTATCGTAAGTATCGCTGAAGAGCATTTTTGGGTACCTGGGTATTTCTGAATTCTGGTGTTCTCGGGTTACAGGCCCATTAGTGTTTTGGCAGGATCACATAGTAGCTCAATTTTTACCTTTTAAAGGCACCTTCATTCTGTTCTGATTAGTGGCTGTTACCAGTTTACATCCCAGCAACAGCATATGAGTGTATCCATTCTCGGAAACCCATTCAGCATTTATTGTTTGCAGACATTTTTCTCTGATGGCCATTCAGACTATTGTGAGCTGATACCTTTTGGTAGTTTAAATTTGCATGTCCCTAATAATTTTTGATGTTGAACATTTTTTCATGTCCTTAAAAAAAACACTGTGAGGAAATTTACCTCTCGAAATTGTCTTCTCCGGATTTTCTACTGTTTTGCATATTAATGTCCATTCCTGACCGCAAGATATTTTTTGAGGGCAGGTGTCATTTAAAGCCCTGCAGTCCTTGTGAATATTAAGTGACCAATAGCACTGGGATTAAAGCTGCTGTTGCGGGAATTGACCACAAGGCGGCAGATTTCTACATTCCCAGCTTTGGTTGCAAGGACAGGAGAGCCTTCCTTGAAGTTGTGGTCCTAGGTTGCAAATTGTAGTGGAATGTCCCAGGACAAACTCCCAAAAGCTTATGTCTCCTACTTAGGTTTGTTTTCTAAATTTATTTTATGTTTCTTATTGGAGTAAATTTTTTTAAACTAGATTCTTCCTCGATCTACAATTTCCCCTCTCTCCTTTGCCTTTAATATTTATTTATTTATTTTTGGCTGTGTTGCGTCTTCGTTTCTGTGCGAGGGCTTTCTCTAGTTGCGGCAAGCGGGGACCACTCTTCGTCAAGGTGCGTGGGCCTCTCGCTATTGTGGCCTCTCTTGTTGTGGAGCACAGGCTGCAGACGCGCAAGCTCAGTAGTTGTGGCTCATGGGCATAGTTGCTCCACGGCATGTGGGATCCTCCCAGACCAGGGCTCGAACCTGTGTCCCCTGCATTGGCAGGCAGATTCTCAACCACTGCACCACTAGGGAAGCCCCTATTGGAGTAAATTTTATTAGAGTGTTGTGATTCTCTGGATGTACCAATTAGGATCAATTTTTCATACATATATCTGTTCATCATTGGATCCTGTTACCATGTAGGTTATTATAGAGTGTTGAGTAGAGCTCCCTTGGTATTTGGTAGGTGTTTGGTGATTATATAATTTATATATATTAATGATTATATGATTTGTATATTTTATATATTATAAGTTTATATACTTATAACATATATTAGTGTATGTATGTTAACCCCATAATCCTAATTTACTCATCCTCCCACCTTTCATTTTGGTTAACCATTAGTTTGTTTTATACGTCTCTGAGTGCCTTTTCCTTTGGAAATATGTTCATTGGTAGGAATCTTAAGATAACATCTATAAATTATATCATAGGATATATATCATACACTTTTGACTTCACATAATATGATTATTTCTAGACTCACCTGTAGTCATGAAAATGCCATTGTTCATTTTTCTGAAAGCTAATCTTCCATTAGGTACATGTACCACTTCTTCTTTGTCCTTTCATCTGTTAACTGACATTTTTGCTGCTTCCATGTCCTGGCTATTTTCAGTATTACTTCAGTACAGGTTTGTCAGCGTGTGTCTTCCCGATTCGGCACTTAGGTGATAGGCCCAGTGGTGGGCGTGTTGGATCGAATGACATCTCAATTTTTACTTTTAAACGCAGCTCCTTTCTGTTCTCATTACCGGATCTTACCACTTTACATCTCACAAGCAGCTAGAGGATACACAGTTCTCTAAAACACCTTCAGCGTTTATTGTTTGTAGACTTTTGGCTGATGGTAGTTGACTTGCGTGAGTTGAAACTTTTTTGTAGGCTAGATTTGCATGAGTCTAATAATTCCTGATGTTGAGCTTTTATCCATTTTCTTTTTTTATTTGAAAAATAGTGGGTAAAACTTACCTCTTCATACTATCTCCTTGAAAAATTTGCCAGGTTTGAATTTTTTTGGCCATTCCATACCTCAGCACAAGTTCTGATGGCAGGTGTGCTTTACAGCCCAGAGTGAGTCCTTGTGAATGTTAAGTGACGGTTACCTGTGGTTTTAAAGCCGCTCTTGCGGGAAATGGCACAAGGCGACAGCATTCCGACGTTTCCAATTCTGGGATTTTGGGCAACAGATCTTTCCTGGAAATCGTGTTTGTAGGCTGCAATTTAGAGTGGAATGTGTCAGGGCAAACGCCCAACAGCTTATATCTCCATAATTCTTGTTTGCTTTTTTTAAATTTAATTTTTATTAATTATAAGAGCAAATTTGAGAAAACTGTTGTGTGTGTTCTAGCTGAAAAGAATCTGCTTCATTATATCTATGTATAGATCTATTCATCTTTGGATCCTTTCCCATGTAGGTTATTACAGAGTGTTGAGTAGACCTCTCTTGGTATTCCATAGGTATTTTGTGATTATATATTTCATATGTGTTAGTACATGTCTGTTAACCCCCATATCCTAATTCATACATTCCTTACACCTTTCCATTTGGTTAAACATAATTTGGTTTTCTGAATCTATGAGTGTCCTTCTCTTGGAAAGTATTTCATGGGTATCAAACTTCCGGGAACACCTACAAGTGATGTAATAGGATATCTGTCTTTCGGTTTCTTTCTTACTTCAGGTAGGGTGATTATCTCTAGATCCTTCTATGCTGGTGCCAACGGCACTGTTCCATGCTTTTCCATGGCTAATATTCCATTGTGTACATGGACCACTTCTTCTTGGTGCATTTTTCTGTTGATGGACGTTTTGGTTTCTTCCAGCTCTTGGCTATGGTACATGTTGCTGCAGTGAAGGATTGCCAGCCTGTGTCTTTTCGATTCAGGTCTACTCAGCGGATAGGCCCATCAGTGGGCCTACCAGATCACATAGTAGCTCAAGTTTTACCTTTAAACACACCTCCATTTTGTTCTCTGTACTGGCTGTTACCAGGTTACATCCCATCAGCAGCTAGAGGGTGCACAGTTCTCTAAAACCCCTTCAGCATTTATACTATGTAGACTTTTTTGCTGATGATCCTTCTGACGGCTGTGAGGGGAATGTGTTTCTAGACTGGATTTGCATGGCTTTATTAATTCCTGACGTTGAGCGTTTTTCCATGCCTTTTTCTATCACAAAAAAAAGAGACAGAATATAAAATGTGCATAAAATATGCCTCTTGAAATTGTCGTTTTGAAATATGGATGTCTTTTGAGATTTTTGCTCGATTTACGACCGAAGGATTGTTTTGAGGACAGGTGTCATTTACAGGCCTGCAAGTATTTTGACTATCAAGTAACCATTACAGCTGCAGTTAGAGCTGCTGTTGTGTGAAACGGCCACAAGGCGGCAGCAGTTCTCATTAACCAAATCTGGTTACTAGGGAAACAGAGCCTCAATGGAAGTCCTGTTCTAGGCTGCAAATTAGAATGGATGGGCCAGGAAAAAGCCCCTTAAGTTTATATCTCACTAAATATTGTTCTTTTTTTAAATTTAATTTTCATTGTTTATCACAGCAAGTGTGATTACAATGTTTTGCTTGTTTTAGGTGTGCAAGATGTGGTTGTTTTCCACATATACCTATCTCTTTTCTTCTTTGGATCCTTTTCCCATTTTAGGTTATGACACAATGTTGAGTAGTCTTCTCTTGGTATTCCGTAGGTCTTTGGTGATTATATACTTCACCTGTGTTTGTATATCTCTGTTAACTCTGACATCCTAATGTATCCAATCCTCACACCTTTCCATTGGTGAACCATGAGTTTGTTTAATGAATCTGTGATTGCCTTTCTCTGTGGAAATATCTTCACTGGTATCAATTTTTAGGTAACACCTATAAGTGATATCACAGGATACGTGTCTTTCGCTTTCTGACTTACTACAAGTTGCGTGATTACTTCTAGACTCATCTACGGTGATGCAAATGGCATTGTGTCATTGTTTTCCTTGGCTAATATTCCATCTGTACGTGGACCGGTTTTTCTTTGTCCACTCACCTGTTGATGGACTTTTGGGTTGCTTCCATGTCTTGGTTATTGTAACACTGCTGAAATGCACATTTGCCTGCCTGTGTCTTTCAACTATGTCTTCTTCGGTTATAGGCCCAGGAGAGGGCCTGTTGGATCATATGGTAGCAAAATGTTTACCTTGTAAAGGTGTCTCCATTCTGTTCTCATTAGTGGCTCTTACCAGGTTATGTTCCACTTAAATTTGAGGGTATGCCCTTGTCCACAACCCTTTCAGCATTTATTGTTTGTAGTTTTTCTGCTGATGTTTATTCTGACAGGTGTGAGCTGACACCTCTTTGAGGTTGGATTTGCATGCATCTCATAATCCCTTGAAATTGAACTTTCAGGCATGTCCTCTTTTTTTTCAAGCTGTGAGTAGCGCTTACCTCTTCAAATGGTTTTCTTGAAGTATGTGTCACATTTTGAAATAGTTTGGCCATTACCTCCCTGAAGACATTCTGAAGGCAGGTTTCATTTACAGCCCTCCAGTACTTGTGCATATGAAGTGACCATGAGCACAGGTTTTAAAGCTGCTGTTGCAGGTATCGGCCATTGGGCGGCAGCATTTCTCCTTTCCCCATTCTGGGAATTACGGAAGGGGTCCTTCCTGCCAGTGGTGTTCCTCGGTTATATATTAGAGAGGAATGTGCCCGGACAAACCCCCAAAAGCTGATGTCTCCTTACTTACGTTTGGTTTCTAAATTGAAAGTATATATATTTTTTTATTGGAGTAATATTCCATTGTGTACATGGACCACTTCTTCTTTGTGCCTTCCTCTGTTGACAGACATTTTTGTTGCTTCCAAGTGTTGGCTGTGGTAAATATTGCTGGAGTGCAGGATTGCCACCCTGTGTCTTTTGGATTCTCATCCTCTCAGGTGATAGGCCCAGCAGTGGGTATGCTTGATTGAATGGTAGCTCAATATTTACCTTATCAAGGCACCTCCTTTGTGTTTTCATTACTGGTTCTTACCATGTCCCACTTAGAAACGAGGGTACGCATTTCTCCACAACCCCTTCAGCATTTATTGTTTGCAGAGTTTTTGCTGATGGCCATTATGACTGGTGTGAGCTGATAGGTTTTTGTAATTTGGATTTGCATGTCTTTAATAATTCCTAATGTTCAGCCTTTTTCCATGCTTTGTTTTCTTTCTGTTACACAAAAACAGAAAAAAACTGTGAGTACGATAAACCACTTGAAGTGGTCTTCTGGGAAGGCTGCCCTGTTTTGAATTTTTCGTCGATTTTTGACCCCAGGATTTTTTTGACAACAGGTGACATTTACAGGCTTGTAATGAGTGTGAATATTTAGTGACCACTAGTACTGGCTTTAAAGGTGCTGTTGGGGGAAACGGCCACAAGGCGGCAGCATTTCTCCGTTCCCAAAACTGGTTTCTAGGGCAGCACAACATTTCTGGAAGTCGTGTCCCCAGGTTGTAAATTAGAATGGAATGTGCTAGGAAAAAAACCCATAAGTTAATATTCCATTATTTCTTTTTCGATTTTTTAGTCTTTTTAAATCGAGGTAATGTTTAGAATATTGTTTGTCCTACGTGTATACAATCTGGTTCATTTGTACATTACACACACACACATATATATATACACACACACACACACACACACACACACACACATACGTAATATATTCATGTGCAGATACTCTTCCCATGTAAATTATTGCAGAGTGCTCCATTGACCTCCCTTGCTATATGGTCGGTCTCTTTGATAAATGTATTTAGTAGGTATTTGTACACATATGGTAACCCTAATCTTAATTTTCCATACCACCCACCTTTCCATTTACATAAGAATAGTTTGTTCTCTAAGTCTGTGAGTTTCTTTCTCTGTGAAAATGCTATCATATTTGTCAGTTGTTAGATAACACCTATAAGTGATATCATACTATATGTCTTTTTCTTTCTGACTTACGTCATGTTCTGAGACTATATCTAGGCTCATAAATGGTGCCTCAACGAGCAGTGTTTCACTGTTTTGCATGGCTAATATTCCATTATGTACATGGACCACTTCTTCTTTATCCATTCATCCATTGATGGACATTTTGGTTGCTTCCGTGTCTTGGCTATTGTGAAAACTCCTGCAGTGAAGCTGTTGCAGCCTGTGCCTTCTCGACTCTGGTATTTTCAGGTGAGAGGCTCAGCGGTGGGCCTGCTGAATGGAATGCTGGCTCAATTTTTACTTTTAAACACAGCTCCTTTCTGTTCTCACTATTGGCTCTTATCACTTTACATCTCACCAGCAGCTAGAGGGTACACAGTTCTCTAAAACTCCTTCCGCATTTATTGTTTGTAGACTTTTGGCTGATGGTAGTTGACGTGTGTGAGTTGAAATCTTTTTGTAGGCTAGATTTGCATGAGTTTAAAAATTTATGTTGTCGAGCTTTTATCCATTTTCCTTGTTTTTAGAAAAATAATGAGTAAAATTTACCTCTTCATACTATCTCCTTGAAAATTTTGCCAGTTGTGAATTTTTGAGGGCAGTTGTCCTTTACTGTCCTGAGTCCTTGTGAATGTTAAGTGACCGTTAGCTGTGGTTTTAAAGCCGCTCTTGTGGGAAACGGCCACAAGGCGGCAGCATTTCTACATTTCCAACTCTGGGCTTTTGGGCAACAGAGGGTTCCTGGAAATCGTGTTTGTAAGCTGCAAATTAGAGCAGAATGTGCCACGGCAAACTCCCAAGAGCTTATATCTCCTTACTTCTTGTTTGTTTTTTACATTTAGTTTTTATTTATTATCACAGCAAATTGGATAAAAATACTGTGTTTTTTCTAGGTGTACGGAATCTGGTTCATTATATCAATGTATTGATCTATTCATCTTTGGATCCTTTCCCGTGTAGGTTATTACAGAGTGTTGAGTACACCTCTTTTAGCATTCCATAGGTATTTTGTGATTATATATTTCATATGTATTACTACACGTCTGTTAACCCCCATATCCTAATTCATACCTTCCTTACACCTTTCCATTTGGTTAAACATAATTTGGTTTTCTGAATCTATGAGTGTCCTTCTCTTGGAAATTATTTCATGGCTATCAATTTTTAGGTAACACCTATAAGTGATGTAATAGGATATCTGTCTTTCGTTTTCTTTCTTACTTCAGGTAGGGTGATTATCTCTAGATCCTTCTATGCTGGTGCCAACGGCAGTGTTCCATGCTTTTCCATGGCTAATATTCCATTGTGTACATGGACCACTTCTTCTTGGTGCATTTTTCTGTTGATGGACGTTTTGGTTTCTTCCAGCTCTTGGCTATGGTACATGTTGCTGCAGTGAAGGATTGCCAGCCTGTGTCTTTTTTTTTTTTTTTTTTGCGGTATGCGGGCCTCTCACTGTTGTGGCCTCTCCCGTTGCGGAGCACAGGCCCCGGACGTGCAGGTTCAGCGGCCATGGCTCAAGGGCCCAGCCGCTCCATGGCATGTGGGATCCTCCCGGACCGGGGCACGAACCCGTGTCCCCTGCATCGGCAGGCGGACTCTCAGCCACTGCACCACCAGGGAAGCCCCTAGCCTGTGTCTTTTTGATTCTGGTCTACTCAAGTGATAGGCCCATCAGTGGGCCTACCAGATCACATGGTAGCTCAATTTTTACCTTTAAACGCACCTCCGTTGTGTTCTCACTACTGGCTGTTACCAGGTGACATCCCACCAGCAGCTAGAGGGTACGCAGTTCTGTAAATCCCCTTCAACATTTATTCTCTGTAGACATTTTTGATGACGATCATTTTGACAGCTCTGAGGTGAATATTTTTGTAGACTGGATTTGCATGGCTTTATTAGTTACTGATGTTGAGCCGTTTTCCTTGCCCTTTTTTTAACAAAAAAAAGAGAGAAAGAAAAAGAAAGAGAAGACAA
This sequence comes from Lagenorhynchus albirostris, assembly GCF_949774975.1. Lineage (NCBI taxonomy): Eukaryota > Metazoa > Chordata > Mammalia > Artiodactyla > Delphinidae > Lagenorhynchus > Lagenorhynchus albirostris. The sequence continues at coordinate 60,328 of NW_026783474.1, forward strand.
AAGGAGCGAAAAATATGCCTCTTGAAATTGTCGTTTTAAAATGTGCATGTCTTTTGTCATTTTAAAATGTGCACATCTTTTGAGTTTTTTGCTGGATTTACGACCCAAGGATTTGTTTAGAGGGCAGGTGTCATTTACAGGCCTGCAGTTATTTAGAATATCAAGTGAGCATTAGTGCTGTGTTTTTTTTAACACCTTTTTTGGGGTATAATTGCTTTAGAATGGTGTGTTAGTTTCTGTTTATAACAAAGTGAATCAGTTATACATATACATATGTTCCCATATCTCTTCCCTCTTGCATCTCCCTCCCTCTCACCCTCCCTAACCCACCCCTCCAGGCGGTCACAAAGCCCGGAGCTGATATACCTGTTCTATGCGGCTGCTTCCCACTAGCTATCTATCTTACGTTTGGTAGTGTATATATGTCCATGCCTCTCTCTTGCTTTGTCACAGCTCACCCTCCCCCCTCCCCGTATCTTCAAGTCTGTTCTCCAGTAGGTCTGTGTATTTATTCCTGTCTTACCCCTCGTTTCTTCATGGCATTTTTTCCCTTAAATTCCATATATATTTGTTAGCATACGGTATTTGTCTTTCTCTTTCTGACTTACTTCACTCTGTATGACAGATCTAGGTCTATCCACCTCATTACAAATAGCTCAATTTCGTTTCTGTTTATAGCTGAGTAATATTCCATTGTATATATGTGTCACATCTTCTTTATCCATTCATCCGATGATGGGCACTTAGGTTGTTTCCATCTCCGGGCTATTTTAAATAGAGCTGCAATGAACATTTTGGTACATGACTCTTTTTGAATTATGGTTTTCTCAGGGTATATGCCCAGTAGTGGGATCGCTGGGTCATATGGTAGGTCTATTTGTTGTTTTTTAAGGAACCTCCATACTGTTCTCCATAGTGGCTGTACCAATTCACATTCCCACCAGCAGTGAAGGAGTGTTCCCTTTTCTCCACACTCTCTCCAGCATTTATTGTTTCTAGATTTTTTGATGATGGCCATTCTGACTGGTGTGAGATGATATCTCATTGTAGTTTTGATTTGTATTTCCCTAATGATTAATGATGTTGAGCATTCTTTCATGTGTTTGTTGGCAGTCTGTATATCTTCTTTGGAGAAATGTCTATTTAGGTATTCTGCCCATTTTTGGATTGGGTTGTTGTTTTTATTGTTATTGAGCTGAATGAGCTGCTTTTAATTTTGGGGAATTAATCCTTTGTCAGTTGCTTCATTTGCAAATATTTTCTCCCATTCTGAGCGTTGTCTTTTGGTCTTGTTTATGGTTTCCTTTGCTGTGCAAAAGCTTTGACGTTTTGTTAGGTCCCATTTGTTTATTTTTGTTTTTAATTCCATTTCTCTAGGAGGTGGGTCAAAAAGAATCTTGCTGTGATTTATGTCATAGAGTGTTCTGCCTACGATTTCCTCTAAGAGTTTGATAGATTCTGGCCTTACATTTAGGTCTTTAATCCATTTTGAGCTTATTTTTGTGTATGGTGTTAGGGAGTGATCTAATCTCATACTTTTACATGTAACCCTCCCGTTTCCCCAGCACCACTTATTGAAGAGGCTGTCCTTTCTCCACTGTACATTCCTGCCTCCTTGATCAAAGATAAGGTGACCATATGTGTGTGGGTTTATCTTTGGGCTTTCTATCCTGTTCCATTGATCTATCTTTCTGTTTTTGTGCCAGTACCATACTGTCTTGATTACTGTAGCTTTGTCATATAGTCTGAAGTCAGGGAGCCTGATTCCTCCAGCTTCGTTTTTCGTTCTCAAGATTGCTTTGGCTCTTCGGGGTATTTTGTGTTTCCATACAAATTGTGAAACTTTTTGTTCTAGTTCTGTGAAAAATGCCAGTGGTAGTTTGATAGGGATTGCATTGAATCTGTAGATTGCTTTGGGTAGTAGAGTCATTTTCACAATGTTGATTCTTCCAATCCAAGAACATGGTATATCTCTCCATCTATTTGTATCATCTTTAATTTCTTTCATCAGTGTCTTATAATTTTCTTCATACAGTTCTTTTGTCTTCTTAGGTAGGTTTATTCCTAGATATTTCATTCTTTTTGTTGCAGTGGTAAATGGGAGTGTTTTCTTGATTTCACTTTCAGATTTTTCATCATTAGTGTACAGGAATGCAAGAGATTTCTATGCATTAATTTTGTATCCTGCAACTTTACCAAATTCATTGATTAGCTCTAGTAGTTTTCTGGTAGCATCTTTAGGATTCTCTATGTATAGTATCATGTCATCTGCAAACAGTGACAGCTTTACTTCTTCTTTTCCGGTTTGGATTCCTTTTCTTTCCTTTTCTTCTCTGATTGCTGTGGCTAAAACTTCCAATACTATATTGAATAAGAGTGGTGAGAGTGGGCAACCTTGTCTTTTTCCTGATCTTCGTGTAAATGCTTTCAGTTTTTCATCATTGAGGATGATGTTGGCTGTGGGCTTGTCATATATGGCCTTTATTATGTTGAGGAAAGTTCCTTCTATGCCTACTTTCTGCAGGGTTGTTATAAATGGGTGTTGAATTTTGTCAAAAGCTTTCTCTGTATCTATTGAGATGATCATACGATTTTTCTCCTTCAATTTGTTAATACGGTTTATCACATTGATTTGCGTATATTGAAGAATCCTTGCATTCCTGGAATAAACCCCACTTGATCATGGTGTATGATCCTTTAAATGTGCTGTTGGATTCTGTTTGCTAGTATTTTGTTGAGGATTTTTGCATCTATGTTCATCAGTGATATTGGCCTGTAGTTTTCTTTCTTTGTGACATCCTTGTGTGGTTTTGGTATCAAGGTGATGGTGGCCTCGTAGAATGAATTTGGGAGTGTTCCTCCCTCCGCTATATTTTGGAAGAGTTTGAGAAGGATAGGTGATAGCTCTTCTCTAAATGTTTGATAGAATTCGCCTGTGAAGCCATCTGGTCCTGGGCTTTTGTTTGTTGGAAGATTTTTAATCACAGTTTCAATTTCAGTGCTTGTGACTGGTCTGTTCATATTTTCTATTTCTTCCTGATTCAGTCTTGGCAGGTTGTGCATTTCTAAGAATTTGTCCATTTCTTCCAGCTTGTCCATTTTATTGGCATAGCGTTGCTTGTAGTAATCTCTCATGATCTTTTGTATTTCTGCAGTGTCAGTTGTTACTTCTCCTTTTTCATTTATAACTCTATTGATTTGAGTCTTCTCCCTTTTTTTCGTGATGATTCTGGCTAATGGTTTATCTATTTTGTTTATCTTCTCAAAGAACCAGCTTTTAGTTTTACTGCTCTTTGCTATTGTTTCCTTCATTTCTTTTTCATTTATTTCTGATCTGATTTTTATGATTCTTTCCTTCTGCTAACTTTGGGGTTTTTTTGTTCTTTCTCTAATTGCTTTAGGTGCAAGGTTAGGTTTTTTATTCGAGATGTTTACTCTTTCTTAAGGTGGGCTTGTATTGCTATAAACTTCCCTCTTAGAACTGCTTTTGCTGCATCCCATAGGTTTTGGGTCGTCGTGTCTCCATTGTCATTTGTTTCTAGGTATTTTGTTTTTTCCTCTTTGATTTCTTCAGTGATCACTTCATTATTAAATAGTGTATTGTTTAGCCTCCATGTGTTTGTATTTTTTACAGATCTTTTCCTGTAATTGATATCTAGTTTTATGGAGTTGTGGTCGGAAAAGATACTTGATGCAATTTCAATTTTCTTAAATTTACCAAGGCTTCATTTGTGACCCAAGATATGATCTATCCTGGGGAATGTTCCATGAGCACTTGAGAAAAATGTGTATTCTGTTGTTTTTGGATGGAGTGTCCTATAAATATCAATTAAGTCCATCTTGTTTAATGTATCATTTAAAGCTTGTGTTTCCTTATTTATTTTCATTTTGGATGATCTGTCCATGGGTGAAAGTGGGGTGTTAAAGTCCCCTACTATGAATGTGTTACTGTCGATTTCCCCTTTTATGGCTGTTAGTATTTGCCTTATGTATTGAGGTGTTCGTATGTTGGGTGCATAAATATTTACAATTGTTATATCTTCTTCTTGGATCGATCCCTTGATCATTATGTAGTGTCCTTCTTTGTCTCTTCTAGTAGTCTTTATTTTAAAGTCTATTTTGTCTGATATGAAAATTGCTACTGCAGCTTTCTTTTGGTTTCCATTTGCATGGATTATCTTTTTCCATCCCCTTACTTTCAGTCTGTATGTGTCTCTAGGTCTGAAGTGGGTCCCTTGTAGACAGCATATATAAGGGTCTTGTTTTTGTATCCATTCAGCCAATCTGTGTCTTTTGGTGGGAGCATTTAGTCCATTTACATTTAAGGTAATTATCGATATGTATGTTTGTGTTCCCATTTTCTAAATTGTTTTGGGTTCGTTATTGTAGGTCTTTTCCTTCTCTTGTGTTTCTTGCCCAGAGAAGTTCCTTTAGCATTTGTTGTAATGCTGGTTTGGTGGTGCTGAACTGTTTCAGCGTTTGCTTGTCTGTAAAGGTTTTAATTTCTCCATCAAATCTGAATGAGATCCTTGCTGGGTAGAGTGATCTTGGTTGCAGGTTTTTCTCTTTCATCACTTTCAGTATGTCCTGCCTCTTCCTTCTGGCTTGCAGAGTTTCTGCTGAGAGATCAGCTGTTAACCTAATGGGGATTCCCTTGTGTCTTATTTGTTGTTTTTCCCTTGCTGCTTTTAATATGCTTTCTTTGTATTTAACTTTTGACAGTTTGATTAATGTGTGTCTTGGCGTATTTCTCCTTGGATATATCCTGTATGGGACTCTCTGTGCTTCCTGGACTTGATTAACTATTTCCTTTCCCATATTAGGGAAGTTTTCAACTCCAATCTCTTCAAATATATTCTCAGTCCCTTTCTTTTTCTCTTCTTCTTCTGGAACCCCTATAATTCGAAGGTGGGTGCATTTAATGTTGTCCCAGAGGTCTCTGAGACTGTCCTCAGTTCTTTTCATTATTTTTTCTTTATTCTGCTCTGCAGTAGTTTTTTCCACTATTTTATCTTCCAGGTCACTCATTCGTCCTTCTGCCTCAGTTATTCTGCTTTTGACTCCATCTAGAGTATTTTTCATTTCATTTATTGTGCTGTTCATCGCTGTTTGTTTCATCTTAAGTTCTTCTAGGTCCTTGTTAATTGTTTCTTGCATTTTGTCTATTCTATTTCCAAGATTTTGGATCACGTTTACTATCATTATTCTGAATTCTTTTTCAGGTAGACTGCCTATTTCCTCTTCATTTGTTAGGTCTGGTGCGTTTTTTTCTTGCTCCTTCATCTGCGGTGTGTTTTTCTGTCTTCTCATTTTGCTTACCTTACTGTGTTTGGGGTCTCCTTTTTGCAGGCTGTGGGTTCGTAGTTCCTGTTGTTTTTGGTGTCTGTCCCCAGTGGCTAAGGTTGGTTCAGTGTGTTGTGTAGGCTTCTTGTTGGAGGGGACTAGTGCCTGTATTCTGGTGGATGAAGCTGGATCTTGTCTCTCTGGTGGGCAGGTCCATGTCTGGTGGTATTTTGGGGTGTCTGTGGACTTATTATGATTTTAGACAGCCTCTCTGCTAATGGGTGGCGTTGTGTCCCTGTTTGCTAGTTGTTTGGCATAGGGTGTCCAGCACTGTAACTTGCTGTCGCTGAGTGCAGCTGGGTGCTGGCATTGAGATGGAGATCTCTGGGAGATTTTCGCCATTTGATATTATGTGGAGCTGGGAGGTTTCTTGTTGACCAGTGTCCTGAAGTTGGCTCTCCCACCTCAGAGGCACAGCACTGACTCCTGGCTGCAGCACCAAAAACCTTTCATCCACACAGCTCAGAAATAAAGGGAGAAAAATTAGAGAGAAAGAGTCAGTAGAAGTAGGAAGAAAGAAAGAAAGAAAGGAAGGAAGGAAGGAAGGAAGGAAGGAAGGATGGATGAAAGAAAGAAAGAAGAAAAGAAGGAAAGAAAGAAAGGAGGGGGAGGGAGAGAGGGAGGGCGGTGAGAGAAAGGAAGGAAGGAAGGAGGGAAGGAAGGAAGGAAACAAAGAAAGAAAGAAGATAAAGTAAAATAAAGTAAAATATAATAAAGTTATTAAATTAAAATATAATAATTAAGAAAATACATTAAAAAGAAACAAAACGAATGGATAGAACCTTAGGACAAATGGTGGAAGCAAAGCAGTACAGCAAAATCTCATACCGAAGCATACACATACACACTCACAAAAAGAGTAAAAGGGGAAAAAATCATAAATCTTGCTCTCAAAGTCTACCTCCTCAATTTGGGATGATTCGTTGTCTATTCATGTCTTCCACAGATGCAGGGTACATCAAGTTGATTGTGCAGCTTTAATCCGCTGCTTCTGAGGCTGCTGGGAGAGATTTCCCTTTCTCTTCTTTGTTCTCACAGCTCCCAGTGGCTCAGCTTTGGATTTGGCCCCGCCTCTGCATGTAGGTCGCTGGAGGGCTTCTGTTTTTTGCTCAGACAGGACGGGGTTAAAGGAGCCGCTGATTCAGGGGCTCTGGCTCACTCAGGCTGAGGGGAGGGAGGGACGTGGAATGCGAGGTGAGCCTGCAGCAGCAGAGGCCGGCGTGACGTTGCACCAGCCTGAGGCCCGCCGTGCGTTCTCCCAGGGAAGTTTTCCCTGGATCCCGGGAACCTGGCAGTCGTGGGCTGCACAGGCTCCCCGGAAGGGAGGTGTGGATAGTGACTTGTGCTCACACACAGGCCCCTTGGTGGCGGCAGCAGCAGCCTTAGCATCTTCCTCCCGTCTCTGGCGTCCGTGCTTTTAGCCGTGGCTCGTGCCTGCCTCTGGGATCTGTGCTTTTAGCCATGGCTCACGCCCATCTCAGGGGTCCACGCTTTTAGCCACGACTCGCGCCCATCTCTGGGGTCCGTGCTTTTAGCCATGGCTCGCGGTGGTCTCTGGAGTTCCTTTAAGCAGCGCTCTTAATCCCGTCTCCTCATGCACCAGGAAACAAAGAGGGAAGAAAAAGTCTCTTGCTTCTTCGGCAGCTCCAGACATTTTCCCGGACTCCCTCCCAGCTAGCCGTGGTGCACTAAACCCAACAGGCTGTGTTCACACAACCAACACCATTTCTCTCCCTGCGCTCTGACCAAAGCCCGCGCCTCAGCTCGCAGCCCCGCCTGCCCCTGCGGGTGAGCAGACAAGCCTCTCGGGCTGGCGAGCGCCGGTCGGCACCGATTCTCTGTGCGGGAATCTCCCCGCTTTTCCCTCCTCACCCCGTTGCTGTGCTTTCCTCCACAGCTGTGACACTCCCCCTTCCACCACCTGTAGTTTCCGCCTGCAAAAGGGCTTCCTAGTTTGTGGAAACCTTTCCTCCTTCACAGCTCCCTCCCACTGGTGCAGGTCCCATCCCATTCTTTTGTCTCTGTTTTTTCTTTTTCTCTTTTGCCCTACCCAGGTACATGGGGAGTTTCTTGCCTTTTGGGAGGTCTGAGGTCTTCTGCCAGCATTCAGTAGGTGTTCTGTAGGAGTTGTTCCACGTGTAGATGTATTTCTGGTGTATCTGTGGGGAGGAAGGTGATCTCCACGTCTTACTCTTCCACCATCTTCCCCTCCGCTCTAGAGCTGTGTTTAAAGCTGCTGTTTTGAGAAATGTTCACAAGGCGGTAGCAGTTCTCCTTTACAAAATCTGGTTACTAGGGCAACAGAGCCTCAATGGAAGTCGTGTTGTAGGTTGTAAATTAGAATGCAGTGTGCCAGGAAAAAGCCCATTAAGTTTATGTCTCACCACTTCTTATTCATTTTTTTAATTTTAATTTTTTATCACAGCAACTTTGATAACAATGTTTTGCTTGTGCTAGGTGTCTGAGATGTGGTCCTTTTACACATATACATATGTCTATTCTTCTTCGGATCCTTTTCCCATGTAGGTTATGACATAATGTTGAGTAGTCTTCTCTTGGTGTTCCGTAGGTGTTTGGTGATTATATATTTCACCTATGTTTGTATATCTCTGTTAAACCCAATATCCTAATATATACAGTCTCACACCTTTCCTTTGGTGAACCATAAGTTTGTTTAATGAATCTGTGATTGCCTTTCTCTGTGGAAATATCTTCACTGGTGTCAATTTTTAGGTAACACCTCTAAGTGATATCATAGGATATGTGTCTTTTGCTTTCTGACTTACTACAAGTTGCTTGATGACCTCTAGACTCATCTATGGTGCTGCAAATGGCATTGTGCTATTTTTTTCCTTGGCTAATATTCCATCTGTACGTGTACCAGTTCTTCTTTATCCACTCATCTGTTGATGGACTTTGTGTTTGCTTCCATGTCTTGGCTATTGTAATACTGCTGCAATGCAATTTTGCCCCCAGTGTCTTTCTAATTCTGTCTTCTTATGTTATAGACCCAGGACTGGACCTCCTGGATCATATTGTAGCTCAATGTTTACCTTGTAACGGCACCTCCATTCTGTTCTCATTAGTGGCTCTTACCAGGTTAAGTCCCTCTTAAAGTTGAGGGTACGCACTTCTCCACAACCACTTCAGCATTTATTGTTTGTAGTTTTTTGCTGATGGTTATTCTGACTGGTGTGAGCTGATACCTCTTTGTAGTTGGACTTGCACGCGTCTCATAATCCCCTGAAATTGAACTTTCGGGCATGTCCTTTTTGTCTTCAAACTGTGAGTACAGCTTACATCTTCAAATTGTTTTCTTGAAGTATGTGCCACATTTTGAATTATTTTGGCCATTATACCCCTCAAGACACTTTGAGGGCAGGTTTCATTTACAGCCCTCCAGTACTTGTGCATATGAAGTGACTATTAGTACAGGTTTTAAAGCTGCTGTTGCAGGTAACGGCCAGAGGGCGGCAGCATTTCTGCTTTCCCCACTCTGGTAACTAGGGAAACAGACCTTCCTGCCAGTGGTGTTCCTTGGTTATAATTTAAAGCGGAGTGTCCCCGCATAAACCCACAAAAGCTGATGTCTCCTTACTTATGTTTGTTTTTTAAATTGAATTTACATTTTTTATTGCCGTAATATTCCATTCTGTACATGGACCACTTCTTCTTTGTGCATTCCTCTGTTGATGGACATTTTCATTGCTTCAAAGTGTTGGCAGTGTTAAATATGGCTGGAGTGCAGGATTGCCAGCCTGTGTCTTTTTGATTCTCATCCTCTCAGGCGATAGGCCCAGCACGGGTATGCTTGATTGAATGGTAGGTCAATGTTTACCTTTCGAGGCAGCTACATTGTGTTTTCATTAGTGGCTCTTACCACGTCCCACTTAGAACTGAGGGTACGCATGTCTCCACAACCCCTTCAGCATTTATTGTTTGCAGAACTTTTGCTGATGACTATTTTGACTGGTGTGAGCTGATAGGTTTTTGTAATTTGGATTTGCATGTCTTTAATAATTCCTAATGTTCAGCATTTTTCCATGCTTTGTTTTCTTTCTGTTAAACAAAAACAGAAAAAAACTGTGAGTACAATAAACCTCTTGAAATTGTCTTCTTGGAAGGTTGCCCTCTTGATTTTTTTGGTCGATTTTCGATGCCAGGATGTTTTTTGAGGGTAGGTGTCATTTACAGGACTGCAATGAGTATGAATATTTAGTGACCCTTAGCACTGGTTTTAAAGCTGCTGTTGTGGGAAACGGCCTCAAGTCTGCAGCATTTCTCCATCCACAAATCCTGTTACTAGGGCAGCAGATCCTTTCTGGAAGTCATGTTACCAGGTTGTAAATTAGAATGCAATGTGCCAGGAAAAAACCCCATAAGTTTATGTCACATTGCTTCTTGTTCGTTGTTTGAATTTTTTTAATCAGGATAATGATTAGAATATTGTTTGTCCTAGGTGACACAATCTGGTTCATTTGTACATTATATTTATATATATGTATATGTGTATATGTATAGATATATAGATATAGATATAGATATATAGATATAGATGTGCAGATCCTCCTCCCATGTAAATTATTGAAGAGTGTCCCGTAGACCTCCGTTTCTATATGGCCGGTCTTTTTGACATATGTATTTAATACGCATTTGTACACGTATGGTAAACCTGGTCTTAATTTATCCATTCCCTCCACCTTTCCTTTTAGATAAGCATAATTTGTTTTCTAAGTCTGTGAGTGTCTTTCTCTGTGGAAATATGTTCGTTTGGGTCAGTTGTTAGATAACGCCTATAAGTGATATCATAGGATACGTATTTTGCTTTCCGACTTACCTCACGTTCTGTGATGATCTCTAGGCTCATCTATGGTGTCTCAAAGAGCAGTGTTTCATTGTTTTCCAAGGTTAATATTCCATTGTGTACATGGACCACTTCTTCTTTATCAATTCATCTGTTGATGGACATTTTGGTTGCTTCCATATCTTGGCTATTGTGAAAGTGGCTGCAGTGCAGCTGTTGCAGCCTCTGTCTTCTCGATTCTGGTCTTCTCAGGTGAGAGGCCCAACATTGGGCCTGCTGGATGGAATGGTGGCTCGGTTTTACATTTCTTTTTTTTGTGTGTGTGTGGTACGATGGCCTCTCACTGTTGTGGCCTTTCCCGTTGCGGAGCACAGGCTCCGGACGCGCATGCTCAGCGGCTATGCCTCACGGGCCTAGCCACTCTGCGGCATGTGGGATCTTCCTGGACTGGGGCACGAACCCGTGTCCCCTGCATCGGAAGGTGGACTCTCAACCACTGCACCACCAGGGAAGCCCCAGTTTTTACTTTTAAACGAGGTCCTTTCTGTTCTCATTATTGGCTGTAACCACTTTACATCTCACCAGCACCTAGAGAGTACACAGTTCTCTAAAACCCTTTCAGCATGTATTGTTTGTAGACTTTTTGCTGATGGTAGTTGACGTGTGTGAGTTGAAACCTTTTTGTAGATTAGATTTGCATGAGTCTAATAATTCCTGATGTTGAGCTTTTATCCATTTTCCTTTCTTTTGAAGAAGAGTGTGCAAACTTCTCTCTTCATACTATCTCCTTTAAACATTTGCATGTCTTGAATATTTTTGGTCATTCCCTAGCTCAGGACATTTTTTGAGGGCAGGTGTCCTTTACAGCCCTGAGTCTGTGAATGTTAAGTGACCATTAGCAGTGGGTTTAAAGCCGCTCTTGCCGCAAACGGCCACAAGGTGGCAGCATTTCTACATTTCCAACTCTGCGTTTTTGAGCAACAGAGCCTTCCTGGAAATCCTGTTAGTAGGCTGCAAATTAGGGTGGAATGTGCCAGGGCAAACCCCCAAGAGCTTGTATCTCCTTACTCCTTGTTTGTTTTTTAAATTTAATTTTTATTTAGTATCAGAGTAAATTTGATAAAAATGTTGTGTGTGTTCTAGGTGTACAGAATCTGGTTCATTTTATGTATGTATCGATCTATTCATCTTTGGATCCTTTCCCATGTAGGTTATTACGGAATGTTGAGTAGACCTCTCTTGGTATTCCGTAGGTATTTGGTGATTATATATTTCACGTGTATTAGTACATGTCTGTTAACCCCCATATCCTAATTCATACCTTCCTTACACATTTCCATATGATTAAACATAATTTGGTTTTCTGAATCTATGAGTGTCCTTCTCTTGGAAAATATTTCATGGGTATCAATTTTTAGGTAACACCTATAATTGATGTCATAGGATATCTGTGTTTTGGTTTCTTTCTTACTTCAAGTTGGGTGATTATCTCTAGATCCTTCTATGGTGGTGCCAATGGCACTGTTCCATGCTTTTCCATGGCTAATATTCCATTGTGTACACGGACCACTTCTTCTTGGTGCATTTTTCTGTTGATGGACATTTTGGTTTCTTCCAAGTCTTGGCTATGGTACATGTTGCTGCAGTGCAGGATTGCCAGCCTGTGTCTCTTTGATTCTGGTCTACTCAGGTGATAGGCCCATCAGTGATCCTACCAGATCACATGGTAGCTCAATTTTTACCTTTAAACACACCTCCATTCTGTTTTCAGTACTGTCTGTTACCAGGTGACATCCCACCAGCAGCTAGAGGGTACACAGTTCTCTAAAGCCCCTTCACCATTTATAAGTTGTAGACTTTTTTGCTGGTGATCATTCTGACGGCTGTGAGGTGAACGTTTTTGTAGACTGGATTTGCATGGCTTTATTAATTCCTGATGTTGAGCATGTTTCCTTGCCCTTTTTTTTAACAAAAAAATAGAGAGAAAAAGAAAGAATACAAAATGTGCGTAAAATATGCCTCTTTAAATTGTCATTTTGAACTATGCACGTCTTTTGAGATTTTTGCTCGATTTAGTGACCACGGATTTGTTTAGAGGGCAGGTGTCATTTACAAGCCTGGAATTATTTTGAATATCAAGTAACCATTATCGCTGGGTTTAGAGCTGCTGCTGTGTGAAACGGCCACAAAGAGGCACAGTTCTCCTTTAACAAATCTGGTTATTAGGGCAACAGAGCCTTAATGAAAGTCGTGTTCTAGGTTGTAAATTAGAATGGAATGTGCCAGGAAAAAGCCCCTTAACTTTATATCCCACTAATTCTTCGTTTTTTAAATTTGATTTTCATTTTTTATCACAGCAAGTGTGATTACAATGTTTTGCTTGTTCTAGATGTGCAAGATGTGGTTGTTTTACACATATATCTATTGTTCTTTGGATCCTTTCCCCATGTAGGTTACGACACAATGTTGAGTAGTCTTCTCTTGGTATTCTGTAGGTCTTTGGTGACTATATACTTCACCTGTGTTTGTATAGCTCTGTTAACCCCGATATCTTAATGTATCCAATCCTCACACCTTTCCATTGGTGAATCATAAGTTTGTTTAATAAATCTGTGATTGCCTTTCTCTGTGGAAATATCTTCACTGGTGTCAATTTTTAGGTGACACCTATAAGTGATATCATAGTATATGTGTCTTTCACTTTCTGACTTATGACAAGTTGTGTGATTACTTCTAGACTCATCTACGGTGTTGCAAATGGCATTGTGTCATTTTTTTCCTTGGCTAATATTCGGTCAGTGCATGTACCAGTTCTTCTTTGTCCACTCATCTGTTGATGGAATTTTTGGTTGCTTCCATGTCTTGACTATTGTAATACTGCTGCAGTGCACATTTGCCTGCCTGTGTCTTTCCAATTCTGTCATCTTCAGTTTTAGACCAAGTAGTGGGCCTGCTGGATCATATGGTAGGCAATTGTTTACCTTGTAAAGGCACCTCCATTCTGTTCCATTAATGGCTCTTACCAGGTTACGTCCCATTTAAAGTTGAGGGTATGCACTTCTCCATAACCCCTTCAGCACTTATTGTTTGTAGTTTTTCTACTAATTTTTATTCTGACTGCTGTGAACTGATACCTCTTTGTGGTTGGATTTGCACGTGTCTCATAATGCCTTGAAATTTAGCTTTCAGGCATGTCCTTTTTTTTCGTCAAACTGTGAGTACAGCTTACCTCTTCAAACGGTTTTCTTGAAATATGTGCCACATTTTGAAATATTTTGGCCATTACCTCCCTGAAGACATTTTGAGGGCAGGTTTCATTTAGAGCCCTCGAGTACTTGTGCATATGAAGTGCCGATTAGCACAGGTTGTAAAGCTGCTGTTGCAGGCAACGGCCATTTGGCGGCAGCATTTCTGCTTTCCCCATTCTGGTAACCAGGGAAACAGACCTTCTTGCCAGTGGTGTTCCTCTTTTATACACTAGAGGTGAATGTGCCTGGATAAACCCCCAAAGGGTGATGTTGTCATACACTAAACTGTAACCAAAACCGTACCCGTTCCCTAACCCTAACCCTAACCCTTACACTGAGCTGTGCCATAATAATAACCCATACACTAACACTAACACGTACCCTAACCCTAACCCTAAACCTTATACTTACCCAAGTCCTAATTGTAACACGTACACTAACAGTAACACTAACCCTAACAGGTACCCTAAACCGTTGTCGTACCCTAGACAGTGACCTAATCCATACCCTTTCCCTAACGCTAAAGCTAACCCTAAACCGTCCCCTAACCCACAACCTAATCCTAACCCGTATACTAACACTAACCCACACCCTAACATGGATTCCAACCAAATCCGTTGTCGTACACTAACTGGTACCATAAGCTGTATCCATTCCCTAATGCTAATCCTAACCATAGCCCTAACCCTAAATCATACCCTAACCCGTACCCTGATCCTAACCCGTACCTTGGTGGGGGAACCGTATATCACACTGTCACCATAGAAAAACCTACAGACACTGCAGTGATGGTGGCCAATAAGACCGGCTGGACTCCTCGCTACTTCAAAATTTCTTGTGACTCTGGGACTAATGGAATACAGAAGAAGACATCATCTAAGTCTAATACAGAATACCATGTCCTGGTGGATGGTAGAATGACCATCAGTGTGTAGGAATTAGGAACTAATGGATGTATATTCTCAGGTGCTTCACTGACCTGACGTCCTTTACCAAGTACCCAGTAGCCCACAGGGCTCTCGTGGTCAGGCCCCTCCCAGGATTTGGAGCTCACCTGGGCAGGTACCCAGCAGGCCATGGGGCTCTCATGGTCAGGCCCCTCCCAGGATATGGAGCTCACCTGTGCAGATACCCAGCAGCCCATGGGGCTCTCGTGGTCAGGCCCCTCCCAGGATATGGAGCTCAGCTGTGCAGGTACCCAGCAAGACTGGACACACAGGAACCGTGCACATAGCCCCCATTGCAGAGCACCCCCAGCTCACCTGTCACTCAGGGCTGACACAGAGCACCTCAGAGCACGACTTGAACTAACAAACAACATCTCCAACAGGTCTGTGACACTGGGCGTCACTCTGTGCGGCCTCCCTCCACCTGGTCTTCCAGAGACTTCCACTGCAGCCAGGGCACCAGGCCTCTGTCTCCACCCACCACCCCTCCTCTCCCTGACTACTGGGTTCCTCTCATTAGGAGAGGGTCTTCTTGAAGTTGTCTCCCACTCATGGGCCAGATAAAATGATTAGAAAACAAGCCAGAGCTGCAGCCCCTTGTCTATCCTGACTCTCAGGAGCCCACACCTGTTCCTTGGACCTGGTCGGTTCATCAAGGTCCATTTTCTGCTGCTGTGAGCCCCAGAGGGGCGAGGATTGGCTGACCTGGGCAGCCTGACCGTGCCGGCCAGCCCTCTCCAGGTGTGCCTGGTTTGAGGTCAATATAAACACCGCTCCAGGCAGCAAGAGCCCCTTCAGTTGTGTCTGACGCCATATTCTCTGCCCCGTCAGCAGTGTCGGGGCTGGGCTGGTGGGAGGGAGTGAGGGGCCACGGTTTTTAGGGTGGCCCGGTGTGAGTGGGGCTCTGCTGGGCTTTCTGCAGGAGTTGCCAAGCTGCCAACTGCTAAAGAAGAGGATGTGTCACCCATATCTGCTGCTGGAATTTCTCCCCAGGCAGAGGTGAGTAAGGAAAAAAGCAGTGGGGGCTGGGACAGGAGGGGTATCTCAGGCAGGGAAATGGAAAGCTTCCAGAAGTGCGCCCAGGGCCAGGACCATCCTGGTTGGCCTGTAGGCACCAAGTCGGCCTGGGTGCTGTCGCTGGTGTGGCTCCATGGCCCTTCCTCTAGGCTTTCAAGTCCTTGCACAGATTCGGGTGTTTTACCTGGGAACTGTGGGAACAGTTCAGCAGCAGCTGGCCTGGAGCTCAGCTCACGTTTACTCAGAGATGCCTCAGCACGGTCCCCCAGCTTTGCAATGAGGACGCTCCTTGCTGGGGGGGGGGGCGCTGCTGGCTTCATGGGAGACGATTACCCACCTCTGACCAACTTCAGGATTCTTTACCTTTGGAGCAAGTGCCCTGATAGGGTTTTCCTGTTTATAACTGGTGGGTTCTGCTTTTTTTTTTTTTCTTTTTGGGTTCAATGTAGGTTTTATTCCTCTTTTTCGTATTTATAGATAGAAGCATGGAAATAATTCATTCATATAAATACATGTATGGGAATGGAAGAACTATTTTTCTGTTTTACTTTTTGTATGTTTATTTATTTTTTAAATTTTTAATTTTATTATTATACAGCAGGTTCTTTCTGGTTATCGATTTTATACATATGGGTGTATATAAGTCAATCCCAAACTCCCAATTCATCCCAGCACTACTCCCCCACGGCTTTCCCCCCTTGGTGTCCATACGTTTGTTCTCTACATCTGTGTCTCTATTTCTGCCCTGCAAACCAGTTCATCTGTTCCATTTTTCTTGGTTCCACATATATGCATTAATATACAATATTTCTTTTTCTCTTTCTGTCTTATTTCACTCTGTATGACAATCTCTAGGTCCATCGACGTCTGTACAAATGACCCAATTTCATTCCTTTTTATGGCTGAGTAACATTCCATTTTATATATGTACCACATCTTTATCCATTCGTCTGTCTGTGTGCATTTAAGTTGCTCCCATTACCTGGCTATTGTAAATAGTGCTGCAATGAACATTGTGGTGAATGTGTCTTTTTGATTTATGTTTTTCTCTGGGTATATGCCCAGTAGTGGGATTGCTGGATCATATGGTAATTCTATTTTTAGTTTTTTAAGGAACCTCCATATTGTTCTCCGTATTGACTGTATCAATTTACATTCCCACCAATAGTGGAAGAGGGATCCTTTTCTCCACACCCTCCCCAGCATTTATTGCTTGTAGATTTTCTGATGATGTCCATTCTAACAGGTGTGAGGTGATACCTCATTGTAGTTTTGATTTGCATTTCTCTAATAATTAGTGATGTTGAGAAACTTTCCATGTGCTTCTTGGCCATCTCTCTCTGTTCTTGGAATCAATGTCTATTTAGATCTTCTGCCATTTTTGTATTGGGTTGTTTGGTTTTTTTAATATTGAGCTGCATGTGCTGTTTATATATTATTGGAGATTAGTCCTTTGTCTGTTGATTCATTTGCAAATATATTCTCCCATTCTGAGGGTTGTCTTTTCGTCTTGTTTTTACTTTCCTTTGCTTTGCAGAAGCTTTTATGTTTCATTAGTTCCCATTTGTTTATTTTTCTTTTTTATTGCATTACTCTAGGAGGTGGATCAAAAAAGATCTTGTTGTGATTTATGTCAGAGTATTCTTCCTATTTTTTCCTCTAAGAGTTTTATACTGTCCGGTCTTACATTAAGGTCTCTAATCCATTTTGAATTTATTTTTCTGTATGGTGTTAGGGAGTATTCTAATTTCATTCTTTTACATGTAGCTGCCCATTTTCCCCAGAACCACTGATTGAAGAGACTGTCTTTTCTCCATTGTATAGTCTTGCCTCCTGTGTCATAGATTATTGACCATTGGTATGTAGGTTTATCTCTGGGCTTTCTTTTTTTTTCATTTTACAACTTTATTGGAGTATAATTGCTTTACAATGATGTGTTAGTTTCTGCTGTATAACAAAGTGAATCAGCTATACATATACCACCATATCCCCTCCCTCTTGCATCTCTCTCTCACTGTCTCTATCCCACCACTTTAGGTGTTCACAAAGCACTGAGCTGATCTCCCTGTGCTATGTGGCTTCTTCCCAGTAGCTATCGATGTTACATTTGGTAATGTATATATGTCCATGCCACTCTCTCACTTTGTCCCAGCTTACCCTTCCCCCTCCCCGTGTGCTCAAGTCCTTTCTGTACGTCTGTGTCCTTAATCCTGTCGCACCCCTAGGTTCTTCATAAACTTTTTTTTTCTTTAGACTCCATATGTCTGTGTTAGCACACGCTATTTGTTTTTCTCTTTCTGACTTACTTTACTGTGTAGGATAGTCTCTACGTCCATCCATCTCACTACAAATAACTCAGTTTTGTTTCTTTTTATGGCTGAGTAATATTCCATTGTATATATGTGCCAGATCTTCTTTATCGATTCATCAGTCGATGGACACTTAGGTTGCTTCCATGTCCTGGCTATTGTAAATAGAGCTGCAATGAACATTGTTGAACATAACTCTTTTTGAATTATGGTTCTCTCAGGGTAAATGCCCAGGAGTTGGATTGCTGGGTCGTATGGTACTTCTATTTTTAGTTTTTTAGGGAAACTCCATACCGTTCTCCCTAATGGCTATATCAATTTACATTCCCACCAACACTGAAAGAGTGTTCCCTTTTCTCCAATAACTGCCTCTGCAGCAATTATTTTTTGTAGATTTTTTGATGATTGCCATTCTGACTGCTGTGAGTGATACCTCACGGTAGTTTTGATTTACATTTCTGTAACGATTAGCGATGTTCAGCATCCTTTCATGTGTTTGTTGGCAACCTGTATATCGTCTTTGGAGAAATGTCTATTTAAGTCTTCTGTCCATTCCTGGATTGGGTTGTTTGTTTTTGTGATATTGAGCTACAAGAGCTGCTTGTAAATTTTGGAGCTTAATCCTTTGTCATTTGCTTCATTTGAAAATATTTTCTCCCATTCTGAGGGTTGTCTTTTCATCTTCTTTATGTGTTTCTTTGCTGTGCAAAAGCTTTGAAGTTTCATTAGGTCCCATTTGTTTATTTTTGTTTTTATTTCCATTTCTCTAGGAGGTGGGTCAAATAGGATCTTGCTGTGATTTATGTCATAGAGTGTTCTGCCTATGTTTTCTTCTAAGAGTTTAATAGCGTCTGGTCTTAACATTTAGATCTCTAATTTATTTGGAGTTTATTTTTGTGTATGGTGTTATGGATGTTCTAATTTCATTCTTCTATGTGTAACTGTCCAGTTTTCCCAGCACCACTTACTGAAGAGACTGTCTTTTCTCCATTGTTTATCCTTGCCTCCTTTGTCATAGATGAGTTAGCCATAGGTATGTAGGTTTATCTCTGGGCTTTCTGTCTTGTTCCATTGATCTATATTTCTGTTTTGGTGCCAGTACCATATAGTCTTGATTACTGTAGCTTTGTAGTATAGTCTGAAGTCAGGAAGTCTGATTCCTCCAGCTCTTTTAATTTCCCTCAAGACTGATTTGGCTATTCGGGGTGTTTTGTGTCTCCATACACATTTTAAGGTTTTTTTTGTTCTAGTTCTGTAGAAAATGCCACTGATAATTTGCTAGGGATTGCATTGAATCTGTAGATTGCTTTGGGTAGTATCGTCATTTTCACAATATTGATGCTTCTAATCCAAGCATATGGTTAATACTCCCATCTGTTTATATAATCTTTGATTTCTTTCAGCAGTGTCTTATAGTTTTCTGAGTATAGGACTTTGACCTCCTTAGGTAGGTTCATTCCTACATATGTTATTCTTTCTGTTGCAATGGTGTATGGGATTGTTTCCTTAATTTCTCTTTCTCATCTTTCATTGTTAGTGTAGAGGAATGCAAGAGATTTCTGTGCATTAATTTTGTATCCTGCAACTTTACCAAATTCATTGATTAGCTCTAGTAATTTTCTAGTGTCATCTTTAAGATTCACTATGTGTAGTATCGTGTCATTTGCAAACAGTGAAAATTTTACTTCTTTTCCAATTTGTATTCCTTTTATTTCTTTTTTTCTCTGATTGCTGTGTCTAGGCTTTCCAAAACTATGTTGAATAATACTGGTGAGAGTGGACATCCTTGTTTTGTTCCTGATCTTAGAGGAAATTCTTGTAGTTTTTCACCATCGAGAATGATGTTTGTTGTGGGTTTGTCATATATGGCCTTTATTATGTTGAGGTAGATTCCCTCTATGTTCACTTTCTGGAGAATTTTTAATCATAAATCGGTGTTGAATTTTGTCAAATTTTTTTCCTGCTTCTATTGAGATGATATTTGTATTCTACAATTTGTTAATATGGTGTATCACATTGATTTGTGTATATTGAAGAACCCTTGCGTTCCTGGGATAGACCCCACCTGATCATGGTGTGTGATCCTTTTAATGCGTTGTTCAATTCTGTTTGCTAGTATTTTGTTGAGGATTTTTACATCTATATTCATCAGTGATATTGGTCTCTAATTTTCTTTTTCTATAGTATCATTGTCTGGTTTTGGTATCAGTGTGATGGTGGCGTCATAGAATGAGTTTGGGAGTGTTCCTTTCCCTGCAAATTTCTGAAGAGTTTGAGAAGGTTGGGTGTTAGCTCTTGTCGAAATATTTGATAGAATTCACGTCTGATGCCATCTGGTTCTGGACTTTTGTTTGTTGGAAGATTTGTAATCACCGTTTCAATTTCATTACTTGTGATTGGTCTATTCATATTTTCTATTTATTCCTCTTTCAGTCTTGGAAGGTTATACCTTTCTAAGAATTTGTCCATTTCTTCCAGGTTGTCCATTTGATTGGCATAGAGTTGCTTGTAGAAGTCTCTTAGCATGCTTTGTATTTCTGTGGTGTCTGTTGCAACTTCTCCTTTTTCACTTCTAATTTTATTGATTTGAGTCCTCTCCCTCTTTTCCTTGAGTCTGGCTAACGATTTATCATTTTTGTTTATCTTCTCAAAGAACCAGCTTTTAGTTTTATTGATCTTTGCTATTGTTTTCTTTGTTTCTATTTCATTTATTTCTGCTCTGATCTTTATGATTTCTTTCCTTCTACTAACTTTGGGTTTCTTTCTTCTTTCTCTAATTCCTTTAGGTGTAAGGTTAGATTGTTTATTTGAGAGTTTTCTGGTTTCTTGAGGTAGGCTTGTATTGCTATAAACTTCCCTCTTAGGACTGCTTTTGCTGCATCCCATAGGTTTTGGATCATCATGTTTTTGTTGTCATTTGTCTCTAGGTTGTTTCTGATTTCCTCTTTTCTTTCTTCAGTGATATCTTGGTTATTTAGTGACGTATTGTTGAGCCTCCATGTGTTTCTGTTTTTTACATATTTTTTCCCTGTAATTGATTTCTAATCTCATAACCTTGTGGTCAGAACAGATGCTTGATATGATTTCAGTTTTATTAAATTTCCTGAGGCTTTATTTGTGACCCAAGATGTGATCTATCCTGGAGAATGTTCTGCGTGAAGTTGAGAAGAACATGTAATCTGCTGTTTTTGGATGGAATGTCCTATAAATATCAACTAAATCTATTTGGTCTCTTGTGTCATTTAAAGTTTGTGTTTCCTTATTAATTTTCTGTCCGGATGATCTCCATTGGTGTAAGTAAAGTGTTAAAGTCCCCTGCTATTATTGTGTTACTGTCGATTTTGTCTTTTATAGCTGTTAGCAGTTGCCTTATGTATTGAGGTGCTCCTATGTTGGGTACATATATATTTATAATTGTTATGTCTTCTTTTTGGATTGATTCCTTGATCATTCTGTAGCGTCCGTCCTTGTCTCTTGTAACACTCTTTATTTTAAAGTCTATTGTATCTGATATGAGTATTGCTACTCCAGCTTTCTTTTGATTTTCATTTGCATGGAATATCCTTTTCCATCCCCTCACTTTCAGTCTGTATGTTTCCCTAGGTCTGAAATGGGTCTCTTATAGACTGCATATATATGGATCTTGTTTTTGTATCCATTCAGCAAGACTGTGTCTTTAGTTTGGAGCATTTAATCCATTCACATTTAAGGTAAATATTGATATGTATATTCCTATTACCATTTTCTTAATTGTTATGTGTTTGTTTTTGTAGATTCTTTTCTTCTGTTGTGTTTCCCACTTAGATAGTTTCCTTTAGCATTTGTTGTAGAGCTGGTTTGGTGGTGCTGAGTTCTCTTAGCTTTTGCTTGTCTGTAAAGCTTTTGATTTCTCCATTGAATCCGAATGAGATCTTGCTGGGTAGAGTTCCTTTGGTTGTAGGTTCTTCCCTTTCATCACTTTAAATATATCAGCCAACTCCCTTCTGGTTTGTAGAGTTTCTGCGGAGAAATCAGCTGTTAACCTTATGGGAGTTCCCTTGTATGTTGTCATTTTTCCCTTGTGCTTTCTATAATTTTTCTTTGTCTTTAATTTTTGTCAGTTTGATTATTATGTGTCTCGGCATTTTTCTCCTTGGGTTTATCCTGCCTGGGACTCTCTGTGCTTTCTGGACTTGGGTGGCTACTATTTCCTTTCCCGTGCTAGGGAAGTTTTCGACTATAATCTCTTCAAATATTTTCTCGGGTCCTTTCTCTCTCTCTTCACCTTCTGGGATCCCTATAATGCAAATTTTGTTGCGTTTAATGTTATCCCAGAGGTCTCTTAAGCTGTCTTCCTTTCTCTGCATTCTTTTTTCTTTATTCTTTTCTGCAGCAGTGAATTCCACCTTTCTGTCTCCAGGCCAGTTATCCGTTCTTCTGCCTCAGTTATTCTACTATTGATTCCTTCTAGTGTATTTTTTTTTTTTTTTGCGGTACACGGGCCTCTCACTTTTGTGACCTCTCCCGTTGTGGAGCACAGGCTCTGGATGTGCAGGCTCAGCGGCCATGGCTCACGGGCCCAGCCGCTCCTTGGCATGTGGGATCTTACCAGACTAGGGCACGAACCCATGTCCCCTGCATCGGCAGGTGGACTCTCAACCACTGCGCCACCAGGGAAGCCCCCTTCTAGTGTATTTTTCATTTCAGTTATTGTATTGTTCATCTCTGTTTGTTGGTTCTTTAATTCTTCTAGGTCTTTGTTAACTATCTCTTGCATCTTCTCGATCTTTGCCTCCATTCTTTTTCCAAGGTCTTGGATCATCTTCACTATCATTATTATGAATTCTTTTTCTGGAAGGTTGCCTATCTCCACCTCATTGAGTTGTTTTTCTGGGGTTTTATCTTGTTCCTTCATCTGGTACAAATTCCTCTGCCTTTTCATTTTGTCTATCTTTCTGTGAATGTGGTTTTCCATCCACAGGCTGAAGAACTGTAGTTCTTCTTGCTTCTGCTGTCTGCTCTCTGCTGGATGAGTCTATCTTAGAGGCTTGTGCAGCATTCCTGATGTGAGGGACTGGTGGTGGGTAGAGCTGCGTGTTGCTCTGGTGGGCAGAGCTCAATAAAACTTTAATCCGCTTGTCTGCTGATGCATGGGGCAGAGTTCCCTCTCTGTTTGTTGTTTGGCCTGAGGCGACCCAGAACTGTGGCCCACCTGGCTCTTTGGTGGGGCTACCTGCGGACTCTGGGAGGGCTCATGCTAAGGAGGACTTCCCAGAACTTCTGCTGCCAGTGTCCTTGTCCACACGGTGAGCCCCAGTCACCCCCCGCCTCTGCAGGAGACCCTCTAAGACTAGCAGGTAGGTCTGCCCAGTCTCCTATGGGGTCACTGCTCCTTCCCTTGGGTCCTGATGTGCACACTACTGTGTGTGTCCTCCAAGAGTGGAGTCTCTGTTGTGACTCTATGTCTCTGAGTGGGGTTGAGACTCTGAGACTGAGTGGAGTCTCACAGACTCTGTGTCCTGTGAAACTTCGATGCTTTGTGGTTCTAGAAATCCTATAAGAGACGGTCCACAGCAGGTGAAGCTAATGCTGTCGGTGGAGGTGGTGAAGCCAAAGATCTGCAGTTCAGACTAAAGGTGCCAATGTACATTCAGGACAAAACAATCTCATGTGAATGTAGTTCAGGCAGGTTTAACATAAATAGAGTCAGGTTAATGCCTAACATCTTCTATCTTGTGCCTCCCCTCAGGGACCCCCTCCTCAGTTCCTGAGGCTCCTGTAACTCATGTACAGTGGAAGGGAGACTGGGCTCTGTCCAGTCTGAGCCCTGAGTTACCCTGTGTGTATCTTAGGATACTTTGTATTTCTGTGGTGTCTGTTGTAACATCATCGCTTTCATTTCTGATTTATTTGGGCCCTCTCTTTTTTAAAAACACATACTACTATTGTCTTTTATTCTTTACAGAAGCTAAAAAAATGTTTGATCTATTACCCTTACTCTATGTATAGGTTTTTCAGGGAGATTTTTACTTTTGTTTGTTTTCTTGTTACTATCAATAATTAGTGAGACTTCTTTTAAGCTTAAGTAAATTCCTTCAACATTGCATATAAGGCTGGTTTATTAGTGATGAACTCTTTTAGCTTTTGCTAGTCTGGGAAACTCTTGACCTCTCCTTCAATTCTTTCTTTCCTCCATAAATTTATTTATTTATTTATTTTTGGCTGTATTAGGTCTTCATTGCAGTGCGTGGGCTTTTCTCTAGTTGTGGCAAGTGGAGGCTACTCTTCGTTGTGGTGCATGGGCCGTTGTGGTGCATGGGCTTCTCATTGCAGTGGCTCTTCTTGTTGTGCAACATGGGCTCTAGGTGCTCAGGCTTCAGTAGTTGTGGCTAGCAGGCTCAGTCGTTGTGTCTCATGGGCTCTAGAGCACAGGCTCAGTAGTTGTGGCACACAGGCTTAGTTGCTCTGTGGCATGTGGGATCTTCCTGGATCAGGGCCCGAACCCGTGTCCCCTGCATTGGCAGGCAGATTCTCAACCACTGTGACATCAGGGAAGCCCTGTCCTGCAATTCTGAATAATAATTTTGCTGGTAGAGTATTCCTGTTGTAGACTTTTTCTTTTTAGCCCATTGATTATATCCTATCATTCCTTCCTAGTTTGAAAATTGTGCTGAGAAGTCATCTGACAGTCTTATGGGAATACCTTGAACATAACTAGACCCTTTTATTTCACTGCCTCTGTGATCACTCTTTAAATTTTTAAATTTTTGGAGCTTTATAATGTGTCTTGGTGTGGACCTGTTTGTCTTCATCTTGTTTGGGACTCTGTTTTTCCTGGACCTGGATGTGTGTTTCCTTCCCCAGGTTAGGAAAGTTATCAGTTACTCTATCCTCCAATAAGTTATCTGCCCGTTTCTCTCTTCTCCTCGTTCTGGGGCCCCTGTAATGCTCATGTTAATACTCTTGATGTTGTCTCAGAGGTCCCTTTACGTATACTCTTAATTGCTTTTACTTTGTGCTATTCAGTTTGGGTGATTTTCACTACTCTGTTTTCCATTTCACTGATCTGTTCTTCTGTATCATACAGTATAATGTGGCTTCTCTCATGTACATGTGTGTGTGTTTTAATCTCTTTTATTGTATTGTTCACTGTTTTGTTCTTTTTGACATGTTATTACTCTGTTGAAATTCTCACCATGTCTATCTATTCTTCTCCTGACTTGGGTGAGCGTCTTTATAATCATTACTGTGAACACTTTTTTTTAATCGGGTAGAATGCTTATCCCTGTTTTATTCAGTTCTTTTTCTGATGTCGTGTCTTGTTACTTCATTTGTAACATATTCCTCTATTTCCTTATGCTTCCTAATTCTCTGTACATCTTTATTCATTAGGTTCAGGTTGTTACATTCCCGGGTCTCAGAGAAGTGGCCTTATATAGGAGATGACTGATAGGGCCCAGCAGCACATTGTCCTCTGGCCAGCAGAGCCACATGCTCCAGGGGTGTTCCCTGTGTGGGCTGCACACACCTTTCTCTTACGGCGGGGCCAACTGCTGTAGACAAGCTGGTAGGTGGTATTGGACCCTGGCCTAAATGCCTGTGAGCCCCTGCAGTATGCGATTGATTGCCATGGGTATGCTGATATCCAAGGCAGCCCTCCATTATGGGTGGCTGTGTGGTGCTCCAGGTGCACAGGTGGACAGCATAGGCCCCCAGTGTGTCTGGTTGTGAGACCTTCTGGTGCGGGAGTGCTATGGGCATGGTGGTAAATGGGGCAGGCCCCCGATTCTAATCAGTTCCAGGGAAGATTCTAAAATGTTGCTTGCCCATGTCTCAGTTCCTAGTGGGAGTCCCAGTTGCCTCTTGCCTTTCCAAGAAGCTCTCTGAGATTAGCAAGTGGGTCTGGCACACGTGTCTTTCACTCTATTGGCTCTGCACAGGGACTGAGAACATGTGAGATTTGTGTGTGCCCTATGAGAGCAGTCTCAGTTTCCTTTAGTCTCCAGATTTCCTGAAAATAAACCCCGCAAGTTTTCAAAGCCAGACCTGCTGTGTTCTTTTCTTCCAGTGCAGGAACCCTGGGCTGAGCAGCCTGATGCCAGGATCATACCCTTCCCTCCATGTGGAGGACCTATGCAATTGTGATATCTTCCAGCTGTGGGTCACTGTGCTATAGGTGTGGGTTCCAATTAGACTGTTTCCAGTCCTCCTACCTGCCTTGTGGTTTCTCCTTCCTTATATCTTTAGTTGTGGAAAACATTCCCTGCTGGTCTTCAGAGATAATTTCCGTGTAAGTTGTTGTAATTTGGGTGTGCCTTTGGCAGCAGGGGAGCTCAGTATCTTCCTACTCTATCATCTTGATCCCCTCTCAAGAATTCTTTGAAAATATATGCATCTATTACTGTAAACATAACTCTTTGAATTGCAGTCTTGTTCCTGTATTCCATAAATTTAGGTACTTTGTGTTTCCAATTTTGTTTGCTTTAAGATTTCTTTTAAATTTCCGTTTGGATTTATTCCTGTATGCATTGGCTATTCAGGAGCTTATTGTCCAATTTCCAGGTGTTCTTGAATTTTCAATTATTCTTTTTAACATTGAATTTCAGTTTCATACCATTGTGGTTGGAAATGATCCGCGATATGATTTCAATATTCTTGGATTTTTGAAGACTTGTTTTGTGGCTTAACATAGGATCTACCCTAGGCAATGTTCTATGTGTACTTAAGAACAATGGAAAGTTTGCTGCTGTTGAGTGGAATATACTGTAGATGTATGTTAGGTTCATTTGATATCAAGTGTGTGTTCAGGTTCAGTGTTTCCTGATTGATATTATGTCCGGATGATCTATACAGTGTTGAAAGTTGGGTGTCGATGTTTCTTACCATTATTTTATTTCTGCACATTTTCCCCTTCACGTGGGTTAATATATTCTTTATATGTTGAGAGGCTCCAAAGCTGGATACATACATATTTATAATTGTCATGATTTCTTGATGAATTAATCCATTTATCATTATATGATAACCTCCTTTCCTTTGAGAGGTTTGACTTCAAGTCTTTTTTATCTCATAATAGACTAGTCAGTCAAGTATCATTTTCATGGAGTATTTTGTTCCCAATTTTTCAATTTTATGCTATATATGGATTAGAAGTTAACATGAATATCTTGTACACAGTATAATTGAACTTTCTTTAATCCATTCAGCCACCCTATGGATGATTTAAATTGAAGTATAGTTGATTTACAATATTACATTAGCCTCAGGGGTACAACATATGGATTGAATATTTTTATAGATCGTGTTCCACTAAAGTGATTACACAATAATGTCTATATTTCCCTGTGTTGTGCTATATATCCTTGTTTGTTTATTTCATACATAGGGATACTGGATTTAGAGAAACAAACTACTGTTTTTCCCTCCCCCTTTACGTCGCCCCA
Source organism: Lagenorhynchus albirostris (assembly GCF_949774975.1). NCBI lineage: Eukaryota > Metazoa > Chordata > Mammalia > Artiodactyla > Delphinidae > Lagenorhynchus > Lagenorhynchus albirostris. The sequence goes on from NW_026783474.1 coordinate 87,418, forward strand.
CCAGTAACCACTAATTTGTTCTCTGTGAGTCTATTTCTGTTTTGTTATATACATACATTTCTTGCATTTTTAGATTCTACAGAGAAGTGAGAACATAGTGTATTTGTCCTTCTCTAACTTAAGTACGCATAAATATTCTAGGCCTATCCATGTTGTTGCAAATGGCAGACTTTGATCCTTTTAATGGCCGAGTAATAGTCTATTGTGTATACATACCACATCTTCTTTATCCACTCATCTGTTGATGGACATTTAGTTTGCTTCCATATGTTGGCAATTGTAAATAATGCTGCTATGAACATTGGGATGCATGTATCTTGTTAAATTGGTGTCTTCATTTTCTTTGGACATATACCAAGCAGTGGAATTGCTGGCTAATATGATAGTCCTACTATTAGCTTTTATCAGGACCTCCATATTCTTTTCATAGTGGGTGTACCAACTTACAATCCCGCCACCAGTGTACTAGGATTGCCTTCTCCATGTCATGAACAACGTTTCATATTTGTATACTTTGGAATAACAGCCACGTTGAGAGGTGTGACCTGACGTCTCATTATGGGTTTTCTTGTGGATCATTCATTAAATTTAATTTACAAAAGAAGATGATAGGCTGGATGTGATCTCCAGGTTTAGTTTGCTAATGCCTGGTATAGGTTAATTTGGGGAGAATTAATACCTTTACAATGGTATTTATTGCTTACATTTTTCAGGTTGACATTTAGTGATTGGAAACATTTAAAATTTTTTCTCCCTGAAGGATATATGAAGTCTGTTGGTTTGTTTCTGTTTTATAAATTTGTTCATTTCTATCATTTTTTAGACTCCACTATAAGTGATATCATATGATATTTGTCTTTTTCTATCTGACTTACTTCACTTAGAATGAAATAATGTCATTTGCAGCAACAGGAATGGACCTAGAGGTGATCATGCTTTTTCATTTCTGAGTAATATTTATTTGATTGTGTACATGTACAACTTCTTCATTATCCATTCATCTGTTGATGGACATTTTGGTTGCCTCCATGTCTTGGCTATTGTAAACAGTGCTGCAGTGCATGTTTGGGTTTGGGTGCATTTGCCATTTTCATTTCTGGCTTTCTGCAGATATACACCCAGAAGTAAGACTGCTGGATGATATGGTAGCTCTATTTTTACTTTTAAAAGACATCTCCATACTGTACTTTATAGTGGCTCTTACCAGCTTACATCACACCAACAGCATAGGAGGGTTCCCTTTTCTCCATGTCCTCTCCAGCATTTATGGTTTGTAAACGTTTTGATGATGGCCATTCTGACTGTGTGAGGTGAAGCCTTGTTGTAGTTTTGATTTGCATGTGTCTCTCCAATGACACAAGATTTTGAGCATCTTTGCATGTGTTTTTTTAAACACTGTGAGGAAAAGTTACAGTTGACATTGGGTTTTTGAAAGTCTGACTATTTTGAATTTTTGCTCGATAACTACCACAGGACATTTGTTAAGGGCAGGTGTCATTTACACCCTGGCAGTCCTTGTGAATATGAAGTGCCCATAAGCACATGTTTTAAAGTTGCTGTTGTGGAAATGGGCACAGATGTTAGGATTTCCTTCATGCCCCTCTCTGGTTACTTGGGTAACCAGACCCACTGTGGAAGACGGGCTCTTGGATTGTAAATGAGTGTGGGCTGTGGCAGAACAAACACCCCAAATCTTCTGTTTTGTTACTTCTTGTTTTTGTTTTAATTTAATTTTTCTTTTTTATTGGAGTAAAGTTGATTTAAACTATTCTGTTTGTGGTAGGCGTACAGAATCTTGTTCAGTTATGTATATTCATATGTGTATTCATCTTCAGATCCTTTTCCCATATAGGTTATTAGAGAGTGTTGAGTAGACTTCCCTTTGTTATGCAGTAGGTCCTTGTTGATAATCTATTTTGTATGTATTAGTGTGTAAATATTTCCCCCAGCCTCCTGATTGATTTATTCCTTCCACCCACCTTTCTCATTGGGTAAGCATAAGTTTGTTTTCTAAGTCTGTGAGTCTGCTTCTCTCTCTTTTATTTTATTTTTTTGGCTGTACTGCAAGGCATGTGTGATATTAGTTCTCCCAGCACCAGGGATCGAACCCCTGCCCCCTGAAGTGGAAGCTCAGATTCTTAACCATTGGACCACCTGGAAAGTCCCTGTTTCTCTCTTGTAAATTAGTTCATTGGTATCAATTTTTAAATTTCAGCTATAAGTAGTATCATATGATATTTGACTTTCTCTTTCTGACTTACTTCACTTAGTATGATTATCTCTAATTCTATCTATGATGCTGCAAATGGCATTCCTTCATTCTTTTCATTTCTGAGTAATATTTCACTGTGAACATGTACCGCTTCTTTATCCGTCCATCTGCTGATGGATATTTTGGTTGCTTCCATGTCTTAGACGTTGTAAATTGTGCTGCGGTACACATATGGGTGCATGTGTGTTTTCCAACTCTGGTTTTCTCCTGTTATAGGCCTGGGAGTGGGACAGCTGGATCATATGGTACCTCTAAATTTACCTTGTAAAGGCACCTCCATACTCTTATTTATAGTGGCTGTTACCATGTTAGATCCCAACAGCAGCATAGGAGGGTTGCCTTTTTTCTACAACCTCTCAAGCATTTACTGTTTGTAGATGTTTCAATGGTGGCTATTCTTACTCATGTGAAGTGACCCCTCATTGTAGTTTTGATTTCCATGACGCTAATAATATAGGAGTTAGAACATCTTTTCAAGTGCTTTTCTTTTAAACAGTGTAAAATTTACCTATTGAAATAGGATCTTGAAAGTCTGTTCCTTTGGAATTTATTTTGCTTACCTACCTGTGGACATTTCCTGATTGTGGGTGTCATGTAGAGCCCGACAGTTCTTCTGAATATTAAGTACCCATAAGCATTGTTTTTAAAGTTGCAGGAAAGGGCAACAAGGCAGTGGAATTTATTCATACTCACCTTGATTGCTAGGTAAAACATTGGTCTAGTGGAATTCCTCTTCCTAGATTGTATATTGGAGTGTAAAGTGCCAGGACAAATACACAAAATCTTGTGTCACATTACTTCTTGTTTAATTTAATTTTTATTTCTTATCAGAGTAAATTTGATTACAATGTTGTGTTTGTTCTAGGTGTAAAGAAGCTGTTCATTCATATGTATACATATATCTAATCAGGTTTAGATTCTTTCGCATGTTGGTCATTAGAGAGAGTTGAGTAGACCTCCCTTGGCATCCAGTAGGTCCTTCTTGATTATATATTTTATATGAATTATTAAATGCACGTTAACCCCAACATCCTAATTTTTCCATTCCTTTCACCTTTTTCAAAGTCTGTATGGGTCTTTCGCAGTGGAAATATATTCATGGGTATCAATTTTTAGATAACCCTAGTAAATGATGTCATCGGATATTTGTCTTTCTTTTTGTGACTTACTTTACGTAGTATGATTACCCCTAGGTTCATCAGTGGTGATGGAAAAGGCATTGTTTCATCATTTCCATGGCTAATATTCGATTGTGTACATGTACCACTTCTTTGCCCATTCATTTGTTTTTGAACATTTTGCTTGCATCCATGTCTGGCTATCGTAAGTATCGCTGAAGAGCATTTTTGGGTACCTGGGTATTTCTGAATTCTGGTGTTCTCGGGTTACAGGCCCATTAGTGTTTTGGCAGGATCACATAGTAGCTCAATTTTTACCTTTTAAAGGCACCTTCATTCTGTTCTGATTAGTGGCTGTTACCAGTTTACATCCCAGCAACAGCATATGAGTGTATCCATTCTCGGAAACCCATTCAGCATTTATTGTTTGCAGACATTTTTCTCTGATGGCCATTCAGACTATTGTGAGCTGATACCTTTTGGTAGTTTAAATTTGCATGTCCCTAATAATTTTTGATGTTGAACATTTTTTCATGTCCTTAAAAAAAACACTGTGAGGAAATTTACCTCTCGAAATTGTCTTCTCCGGATTTTCTACTGTTTTGCATATTAATGTCCATTCCTGACCGCAAGATATTTTTTGAGGGCAGGTGTCATTTAAAGCCCTGCAGTCCTTGTGAATATTAAGTGACCAATAGCACTGGGATTAAAGCTGCTGTTGCGGGAATTGACCACAAGGCGGCAGATTTCTACATTCCCAGCTTTGGTTGCAAGGACAGGAGAGCCTTCCTTGAAGTTGTGGTCCTAGGTTGCAAATTGTAGTGGAATGTCCCAGGACAAACTCCCAAAAGCTTATGTCTCCTACTTAGGTTTGTTTTCTAAATTTATTTTATGTTTCTTATTGGAGTAAATTTTTTTAAACTAGATTCTTCCTCGATCTACAATTTCCCCTCTCTCCTTTGCCTTTAATATTTATTTATTTATTTTTGGCTGTGTTGCGTCTTCGTTTCTGTGCGAGGGCTTTCTCTAGTTGCGGCAAGCGGGGACCACTCTTCGTCAAGGTGCGTGGGCCTCTCGCTATTGTGGCCTCTCTTGTTGTGGAGCACAGGCTGCAGACGCGCAAGCTCAGTAGTTGTGGCTCATGGGCATAGTTGCTCCACGGCATGTGGGATCCTCCCAGACCAGGGCTCGAACCTGTGTCCCCTGCATTGGCAGGCAGATTCTCAACCACTGCACCACTAGGGAAGCCCCTATTGGAGTAAATTTTATTAGAGTGTTGTGATTCTCTGGATGTACCAATTAGGATCAATTTTTCATACATATATCTGTTCATCATTGGATCCTGTTACCATGTAGGTTATTATAGAGTGTTGAGTAGAGCTCCCTTGGTATTTGGTAGGTGTTTGGTGATTATATAATTTATATATATTAATGATTATATGATTTGTATATTTTATATATTATAAGTTTATATACTTATAACATATATTAGTGTATGTATGTTAACCCCATAATCCTAATTTACTCATCCTCCCACCTTTCATTTTGGTTAACCATTAGTTTGTTTTATACGTCTCTGAGTGCCTTTTCCTTTGGAAATATGTTCATTGGTAGGAATCTTAAGATAACATCTATAAATTATATCATAGGATATATATCATACACTTTTGACTTCACATAATATGATTATTTCTAGACTCACCTGTAGTCATGAAAATGACATTGTTCATTTTTCTGAAAGCTAATCTTCCATTAGGTACATGTACCACTTCTTCTTTGTCCTTTCATCTGTTAACTGACATTTTTGCTGCTTCCATGTCCTGGCTATTTTCAGTATTACTTCAGTACAGGTTTGTCAGCGTGTGTCTTCCCGATTCGGCACTTAGGTGATAGGCCCAGTGGTGGGCGTGTTGGATCGAATGACATCTCAATTTTTACTTTTAAACGCAGCTCCTTTCTGTTCTCATTACCGGATCTTACCACTTTACATCTCACAAGCAGCTAGAGGATACACAGTTCTCTAAAACACCTTCAGCGTTTATTGTTTGTAGACTTTTGGCTGATGGTAGTTGACTTGCGTGAGTTGAAACTTTTTTGTAGGCTAGATTTGCATGAGTCTAATAATTCCTGATGTTGAGCTTTTATCCATTTTCTTTTTTTATTTGAAAAATAGTGGGTAAAACTTACCTCTTCATACTATCTCCTTGAAAAATTTGCCAGGTTTGAATTTTTTTGGCCATTCCATACCTCAGCACAAGTTCTGATGGCAGGTGTGCTTTACAGCCCAGAGTGAGTCCTTGTGAATGTTAAGTGACGGTTACCTGTGGTTTTAAAGCCGCTCTTGCGGGAAATGGCACAAGGCGACAGCATTCCGACGTTTCCAATTCTGGGATTTTGGGCAACAGATCTTTCCTGGAAATCGTGTTTGTAGGCTGCAATTTAGAGTGGAATGTGTCAGGGCAAACGCCCAACAGCTTATATCTCCATAATTCTTGTTTGCTTTTTTTAAATTTAATTTTTATTAATTATAAGAGCAAATTTGAGAAAACTGTTGTGTGTGTTCTAGCTGAAAAGAATCTGCTTCATTATATCTATGTATAGATCTATTCATCTTTGGATCCTTTCCCATGTAGGTTATTACAGAGTGTTGAGTAGACCTCTCTTGGTATTCCATAGGTATTTTGTGATTATATATTTCATATGTGTTAGTACATGTCTGTTAACCCCCATATCCTAATTCATACATTCCTTACACCTTTCCATTTGGTTAAACATAATTTGGTTTTCTGAATCTATGAGTGTCCTTCTCTTGGAAAGTATTTCATGGGTATCAAACTTCCGGGAACACCTACAAGTGATGTAATAGGATATCTGTCTTTCGGTTTCTTTCTTACTTCAGGTAGGGTGATTATCTCTAGATCCTTCTATGCTGGTGCCAACGGCACTGTTCCATGCTTTTCCATGGCTAATATTCCATTGTGTACATGGACCACTTCTTCTTGGTGCATTTTTCTGTTGATGGACGTTTTGGTTTCTTCCAGCTCTTGGCTATGGTACATGTTGCTGCAGTGAAGGATTGCCAGCCTGTGTCTTTTCGATTCAGGTCTACTCAGCGGATAGGCCCATCAGTGGGCCTACCAGATCACATAGTAGCTCAAGTTTTACCTTTAAACACACCTCCATTTTGTTCTCTGTACTGGCTGTTACCAGGTTACATCCCATCAGCAGCTAGAGGGTGCACAGTTCTCTAAAACCCCTTCAGCATTTATACTATGTAGACTTTTTTGCTGATGATCCTTCTGACGGCTGTGAGGGGAATGTGTTTCTAGACTGGATTTGCATGGCTTTATTAATTCCTGACGTTGAGCGTTTTTCCATGCCTTTTTCTATCACAAAAAAAAGAGACAGAATATAAAATGTGCATAAAATATGCCTCTTGAAATTGTCGTTTTGAAATATGGATGTCTTTTGAGATTTTTGCTCGATTTACGACCGAAGGATTGTTTTGAGGACAGGTGTCATTTACAGGCCTGCAAGTATTTTGACTATCAAGTAACCATTACAGCTGCAGTTAGAGCTGCTGTTGTGTGAAACGGCCACAAGGCGGCAGCAGTTCTCATTAACCAAATCTGGTTACTAGGGAAACAGAGCCTCAATGGAAGTCCTGTTCTAGGCTGCAAATTAGAATGGATGGGCCAGGAAAAAGCCCCTTAAGTTTATATCTCACTAAATATTGTTCTTTTTTTAAATTTAATTTTCATTGTTTATCACAGCAAGTGTGATTACAATGTTTTGCTTGTTTTAGGTGTGCAAGATGTGGTTGTTTTCCACATATACCTATCTCTTTTCTTCTTTGGATCCTTTTCCCATTTTAGGTTATGACACAATGTTGAGTAGTCTTCTCTTGGTATTCCGTAGGTCTTTGGTGATTATATACTTCACCTGTGTTTGTATATCTCTGTTAACTCTGACATCCTAATGTATCCAATCCTCACACCTTTCCATTGGTGAACCATGAGTTTGTTTAATGAATCTGTGATTGCCTTTCTCTGTGGAAATATCTTCACTGGTATCAATTTTTAGGTAACACCTATAAGTGATATCACAGGATACGTGTCTTTCGCTTTCTGACTTACTACAAGTTGCGTGATTACTTCTAGACTCATCTACGGTGATGCAAATGGCATTGTGTCATTGTTTTCCTTGGCTAATATTCCATCTGTACGTGGACCGGTTTTTCTTTGTCCACTCACCTGTTGATGGACTTTTGGGTTGCTTCCATGTCTTGGTTATTGTAACACTGCTGAAATGCACATTTGCCTGCCTGTGTCTTTCAACTATGTCTTCTTCGGTTATAGGCCCAGGAGAGGGCCTGTTGGATCATATGGTAGCAAAATGTTTACCTTGTAAAGGTGTCTCCATTCTGTTCTCATTAGTGGCTCTTACCAGGTTATGTTCCACTTAAATTTGAGGGTATGCCCTTGTCCACAACCCTTTCAGCATTTATTGTTTGTAGTTTTTCTGCTGATGTTTATTCTGACAGGTGTGAGCTGACACCTCTTTGAGGTTGGATTTGCATGCATCTCATAATCCCTTGAAATTGAACTTTCAGGCATGTCCTCTTTTTTTTCAAGCTGTGAGTAGCGCTTACCTCTTCAAATGGTTTTCTTGAAGTATGTGTCACATTTTGAAATAGTTTGGCCATTACCTCCCTGAAGACATTCTGAAGGCAGGTTTCATTTACAGCCCTCCAGTACTTGTGCATATGAAGTGACCATGAGCACAGGTTTTAAAGCTGCTGTTGCAGGTATCGGCCATTGGGCGGCAGCATTTCTCCTTTCCCCATTCTGGGAATTACGGAAGGGGTCCTTCCTGCCAGTGGTGTTCCTCGGTTATATATTAGAGAGGAATGTGCCCGGACAAACCCCCAAAAGCTGATGTCTCCTTACTTACGTTTGGTTTCTAAATTGAAAGTATATATATTTTTTTATTGGAGTAATATTCCATTGTGTACATGGACCACTTCTTCTTTGTGCCTTCCTCTGTTGACAGACATTTTTGTTGCTTCCAAGTGTTGGCTGTGGTAAATATTGCTGGAGTGCAGGATTGCCACCCTGTGTCTTTTGGATTCTCATCCTCTCAGGTGATAGGCCCAGCAGTGGGTATGCTTGATTGAATGGTAGCTCAATATTTACCTTATCAAGGCACCTCCTTTGTGTTTTCATTACTGGTTCTTACCATGTCCCACTTAGAAACGAGGGTACGCATTTCTCCACAACCCCTTCAGCATTTATTGTTTGCAGAGTTTTTGCTGATGGCCATTATGACTGGTGTGAGCTGATAGGTTTTTGTAATTTGGATTTGCATGTCTTTAATAATTCCTAATGTTCAGCCTTTTTCCATGCTTTGTTTTCTTTCTGTTACACAAAAACAGAAAAAAACTGTGAGTACGATAAACCACTTGAAGTGGTCTTCTGGGAAGGCTGCCCTGTTTTGAATTTTTCGTCGATTTTTGACCCCAGGATTTTTTTGACAACAGGTGACATTTACAGGCTTGTAATGAGTGTGAATATTTAGTGACCACTAGTACTGGCTTTAAAGGTGCTGTTGGGGGAAACGGCCACAAGGCGGCAGCATTTCTCCGTTCCCAAAACTGGTTTCTAGGGCAGCACAACATTTCTGGAAGTCGTGTCCCCAGGTTGTAAATTAGAATGGAATGTGCTAGGAAAAAAACCCATAAGTTAATATTCCATTATTTCTTTTTCGATTTTTTAGTCTTTTTAAATCGAGGTAATGTTTAGAATATTGTTTGTCCTACGTGTATACAATCTGGTTCATTTGTACATTACACACACACACATATATATATATACACACACACACACACACACACACACACACATACGTAATATATTCATGTGCAGATACTCTTCCCATGTAAATTATTGCAGAGTGCTCCATTGACCTCCCTTGCTATATGGTCGGTCTCTTTGATAAATGTATTTAGTAGGTATTTGTACACATATGGTAACCCTAATCTTAATTTTCCATACCACCCACCTTTCCATTTACATAAGAATAGTTTGTTCTCTAAGTCTGTGAGTTTCTTTCTCTGTGAAAATGCTATCATATTTGTCAGTTGTTAGATAACACCTATAAGTGATATCATACTATATGTCTTTTTCTTTCTGACTTACGTCATGTTCTGAGACTATATCTAGGCTCATAAATGGTGCCTCAACGAGCAGTGTTTCACTGTTTTGCATGGCTAATATTCCATTATGTACATGGACCACTTCTTCTTTATCCATTCATCCATTGATGGACATTTTGGTTGCTTCCGTGTCTTGGCTATTGTGAAAACTCCTGCAGTGAAGCTGTTGCAGCCTGTGCCTTCTCGACTCTGGTATTTTCAGGTGAGAGGCTCAGCGGTGGGCCTGCTGAATGGAATGCTGGCTCAATTTTTACTTTTAAACACAGCTCCTTTCTGTTCTCACTATTGGCTCTTATCACTTTACATCTCACCAGCAGCTAGAGGGTACACAGTTCTCTAAAACTCCTTCCGCATTTATTGTTTGTAGACTTTTGGCTGATGGTAGTTGACGTGTGTGAGTTGAAATCTTTTTGTAGGCTAGATTTGCATGAGTTTAAAAATTTATGTTGTCGAGCTTTTATCCATTTTCCTTGTTTTTAGAAAAATAATGAGTAAAATTTACCTCTTCATACTATCTCCTTGAAAATTTTGCCAGTTGTGAATTTTTGAGGGCAGTTGTCCTTTACTGTCCTGAGTCCTTGTGAATGTTAAGTGACCGTTAGCTGTGGTTTTAAAGCCGCTCTTGTGGGAAACGGCCACAAGGCGGCAGCATTTCTACATTTCCAACTCTGGGCTTTTGGGCAACAGAGGGTTCCTGGAAATCGTGTTTGTAAGCTGCAAATTAGAGCAGAATGTGCCACGGCAAACTCCCAAGAGCTTATATCTCCTTACTTCTTGTTTGTTTTTTACATTTAGTTTTTATTTATTATCACAGCAAATTGGATAAAAATACTGTGTTTTTTCTAGGTGTACGGAATCTGGTTCATTATATCAATGTATTGATCTATTCATCTTTGGATCCTTTCCCGTGTAGGTTATTACAGAGTGTTGAGTACACCTCTTTTAGCATTCCATAGGTATTTTGTGATTATATATTTCATATGTATTACTACACGTCTGTTAACCCCCATATCCTAATTCATACCTTCCTTACACCTTTCCATTTGGTTAAACATAATTTGGTTTTCTGAATCTATGAGTGTCCTTCTCTTGGAAATTATTTCATGGCTATCAATTTTTAGGTAACACCTATAAGTGATGTAATAGGATATCTGTCTTTCGTTTTCTTTCTTACTTCAGGTAGGGTGATTATCTCTAGATCCTTCTATGCTGGTGCCAACGGCAGTGTTCCATGCTTTTCCATGGCTAATATTCCATTGTGTACATGGACCACTTCTTCTTGGTGCATTTTTCTGTTGATGGACGTTTTGGTTTCTTCCAGCTCTTGGCTATGGTACATGTTGCTGCAGTGAAGGATTGCCAGCCTGTGTCTTTTTTTTTTTTTTTTTTGCGGTATGCGGGCCTCTCACTGTTGTGGCCTCTCCCGTTGCGGAGCACAGGCCCCGGACGTGCAGGTTCAGCGGCCATGGCTCAAGGGCCCAGCCGCTCCATGGCATGTGGGATCCTCCCGGACCGGGGCACGAACCCGTGTCCCCTGCATCGGCAGGCGGACTCTCAGCCACTGCACCACCAGGGAAGCCCCTAGCCTGTGTCTTTTTGATTCTGGTCTACTCAAGTGATAGGCCCATCAGTGGGCCTACCAGATCACATGGTAGCTCAATTTTTACCTTTAAACGCACCTCCGTTGTGTTCTCACTACTGGCTGTTACCAGGTGACATCCCACCAGCAGCTAGAGGGTACGCAGTTCTGTAAATCCCCTTCAACATTTATTCTCTGTAGACATTTTTGATGACGATCATTTTGACAGCTCTGAGGTGAATATTTTTGTAGACTGGATTTGCATGGCTTTATTAGTTACTGATGTTGAGCCGTTTTCCTTGCCCTTTTTTTAACAAAAAAAAGAGAGAAAGAAAAAGAAAGAGAAGACAAAAGGAGCGAAAAATATGCCTCTTGAAATTGTCGTTTTAAAATGTGCATGTCTTTTGTCATTTTAAAATGTGCACATCTTTTGAGTTTTTTGCTGGATTTACGACCCAAGGATTTGTTTAGAGGGCAGGTGTCATTTACAGGCCTGCAGTTATTTAGAATATCAAGTGAGCATTAGTGCTGTGTTTTTTTTAACACCTTTTTTGGGGTATAATTGCTTTAGAATGGTGTGTTAGTTTCTGTTTATAACAAAGTGAATCAGTTATACATATACATATGTTCCCATATCTCTTCCCTCTTGCATCTCCCTCCCTCTCACCCTCCCTAACCCACCCCTCCAGGCGGTCACAAAGCCCGGAGCTGATATACCTGTTCTATGCGGCTGCTTCCCACTAGCTATCTATCTTACGTTTGGTAGTGTATATATGTCCATGCCTCTCTCTTGCTTTGTCACAGCTCACCCTCCCCCCTCCCCGTATCTTCAAGTCTGTTCTCCAGTAGGTCTGTGTATTTATTCCTGTCTTACCCCTCGTTTCTTCATGGCATTTTTTCCCTTAAATTCCATATATATTTGTTAGCATACGGTATTTGTCTTTCTCTTTCTGACTTACTTCACTCTGTATGACAGATCTAGGTCTATCCACCTCATTACAAATAGCTCAATTTCGTTTCTGTTTATAGCTGAGTAATATTCCATTGTATATATGTGTCACATCTTCTTTATCCATTCATCCGATGATGGGCACTTAGGTTGTTTCCATCTCCGGGCTATTTTAAATAGAGCTGCAATGAACATTTTGGTACATGACTCTTTTTGAATTATGGTTTTCTCAGGGTATATGCCCAGTAGTGGGATCGCTGGGTCATATGGTAGGTCTATTTGTTGTTTTTTAAGGAACCTCCATACTGTTCTCCATAGTGGCTGTACCAATTCACATTCCCACCAGCAGTGAAGGAGTGTTCCCTTTTCTCCACACTCTCTCCAGCATTTATTGTTTCTAGATTTTTTGATGATGGCCATTCTGACTGGTGTGAGATGATATCTCATTGTAGTTTTGATTTGTATTTCCCTAATGATTAATGATGTTGAGCATTCTTTCATGTGTTTGTTGGCAGTCTGTATATCTTCTTTGGAGAAATGTCTATTTAGGTATTCTGCCCATTTTTGGATTGGGTTGTTGTTTTTATTGTTATTGAGCTGAATGAGCTGCTTTTAATTTTGGGGAATTAATCCTTTGTCAGTTGCTTCATTTGCAAATATTTTCTCCCATTCTGAGCGTTGTCTTTTGGTCTTGTTTATGGTTTCCTTTGCTGTGCAAAAGCTTTGACGTTTTGTTAGGTCCCATTTGTTTATTTTTGTTTTTAATTCCATTTCTCTAGGAGGTGGGTCAAAAAGAATCTTGCTGTGATTTATGTCATAGAGTGTTCTGCCTACGATTTCCTCTAAGAGTTTGATAGATTCTGGCCTTACATTTAGGTCTTTAATCCATTTTGAGCTTATTTTTGTGTATGGTGTTAGGGAGTGATCTAATCTCATACTTTTACATGTAACCCTCCCGTTTCCCCAGCACCACTTATTGAAGAGGCTGTCCTTTCTCCACTGTACATTCCTGCCTCCTTGATCAAAGATAAGGTGACCATATGTGTGTGGGTTTATCTTTGGGCTTTCTATCCTGTTCCATTGATCTATCTTTCTGTTTTTGTGCCAGTACCATACTGTCTTGATTACTGTAGCTTTGTCATATAGTCTGAAGTCAGGGAGCCTGATTCCTCCAGCTTCGTTTTTCGTTCTCAAGATTGCTTTGGCTCTTCGGGGTATTTTGTGTTTCCATACAAATTGTGAAACTTTTTGTTCTAGTTCTGTGAAAAATGCCAGTGGTAGTTTGATAGGGATTGCATTGAATCTGTAGATTGCTTTGGGTAGTAGAGTCATTTTCACAATGTTGATTCTTCCAATCCAAGAACATGGTATATCTCTCCATCTATTTGTATCATCTTTAATTTCTTTCATCAGTGTCTTATAATTTTCTTCATACAGTTCTTTTGTCTTCTTAGGTAGGTTTATTCCTAGATATTTCATTCTTTTTGTTGCAGTGGTAAATGGGAGTGTTTTCTTGATTTCACTTTCAGATTTTTCATCATTAGTGTACAGGAATGCAAGAGATTTCTATGCATTAATTTTGTATCCTGCAACTTTACCAAATTCATTGATTAGCTCTAGTAGTTTTCTGGTAGCATCTTTAGGATTCTCTATGTATAGTATCATGTCATCTGCAAACAGTGACAGCTTTACTTCTTCTTTTCCGGTTTGGATTCCTTTTCTTTCCTTTTCTTCTCTGATTGCTGTGGCTAAAACTTCCAATACTATATTGAATAAGAGTGGTGAGAGTGGGCAACCTTGTCTTTTTCCTGATCTTCGTGTAAATGCTTTCAGTTTTTCATCATTGAGGATGATGTTGGCTGTGGGCTTGTCATATATGGCCTTTATTATGTTGAGGAAAGTTCCTTCTATGCCTACTTTCTGCAGGGTTGTTATAAATGGGTGTTGAATTTTGTCAAAAGCTTTCTCTGTATCTATTGAGATGATCATACGATTTTTCTCCTTCAATTTGTTAATACGGTTTATCACATTGATTTGCGTATATTGAAGAATCCTTGCATTCCTGGAATAAACCCCACTTGATCATGGTGTATGATCCTTTAAATGTGCTGTTGGATTCTGTTTGCTAGTATTTTGTTGAGGATTTTTGCATCTATGTTCATCAGTGATATTGGCCTGTAGTTTTCTTTCTTTGTGACATCCTTGTGTGGTTTTGGTATCAAGGTGATGGTGGCCTCGTAGAATGAATTTGGGAGTGTTCCTCCCTCCGCTATATTTTGGAAGAGTTTGAGAAGGATAGGTGATAGCTCTTCTCTAAATGTTTGATAGAATTCGCCTGTGAAGCCATCTGGTCCTGGGCTTTTGTTTGTTGGAAGATTTTTAATCACAGTTTCAATTTCAGTGCTTGTGACTGGTCTGTTCATATTTTCTATTTCTTCCTGATTCAGTCTTGGCAGGTTGTGCATTTCTAAGAATTTGTCCATTTCTTCCAGCTTGTCCATTTTATTGGCATAGCGTTGCTTGTAGTAATCTCTCATGATCTTTTGTATTTCTGCAGTGTCAGTTGTTACTTCTCCTTTTTCATTTATAACTCTATTGATTTGAGTCTTCTCCCTTTTTTTCGTGATGATTCTGGCTAATGGTTTATCTATTTTGTTTATCTTCTCAAAGAACCAGCTTTTAGTTTTACTGCTCTTTGCTATTGTTTCCTTCATTTCTTTTTCATTTATTTCTGATCTGATTTTTATGATTCTTTCCTTCTGCTAACTTTGGGGTTTTTTTGTTCTTTCTCTAATTGCTTTAGGTGCAAGGTTAGGTTTTTTATTCGAGATGTTTACTCTTTCTTAAGGTGGGCTTGTATTGCTATAAACTTCCCTCTTAGAACTGCTTTTGCTGCATCCCATAGGTTTTGGGTCGTCGTGTCTCCATTGTCATTTGTTTCTAGGTATTTTGTTTTTTCCTCTTTGATTTCTTCAGTGATCACTTCATTATTAAATAGTGTATTGTTTAGCCTCCATGTGTTTGTATTTTTTACAGATCTTTTCCTGTAATTGATATCTAGTTTTATGGAGTTGTGGTCGGAAAAGATACTTGATGCAATTTCAATTTTCTTAAATTTACCAAGGCTTCATTTGTGACCCAAGATATGATCTATCCTGGGGAATGTTCCATGAGCACTTGAGAAAAATGTGTATTCTGTTGTTTTTGGATGGAGTGTCCTATAAATATCAATTAAGTCCATCTTGTTTAATGTATCATTTAAAGCTTGTGTTTCCTTATTTATTTTCATTTTGGATGATCTGTCCATGGGTGAAAGTGGGGTGTTAAAGTCCCCTACTATGAATGTGTTACTGTCGATTTCCCCTTTTATGGCTGTTAGTATTTGCCTTATGTATTGAGGTGTTCGTATGTTGGGTGCATAAATATTTACAATTGTTATATCTTCTTCTTGGATCGATCCCTTGATTATTATGTAGTGTCCTTCTTTGTCTCTTCTAGTAGTCTTTATTTTAAAGTCTATTTTGTCTGATATGAAAATTGCTACTGCAGCTTTCTTTTGGTTTCCATTTGCATGGATTATCTTTTTCCATCCCCTTACTTTCAGTCTGTATGTGTCTCTAGGTCTGAAGTGGGTCCCTTGTAGACAGCATATATAAGGGTCTTGTTTTTGTATCCATTCAGCCAATCTGTGTCTTTTGGTGGGAGCATTTAGTCCATTTACATTTAAGGTAATTATCGATATGTATGTTTGTATTCCCATTTTCTAAATTGTTTTGGGTTCGTTATTGTAGGTCTTTTCCTTCTCTTGTGTTTCTTGCCCAGAGAAGTTCCTTTAGCATTTGTTGTAATGCTGGTTTGGTGGTGCTGAACTGTTTCAGCGTTTGCTTGTCTGTAAAGGTTTTAATTTCTCCATCAAATCTGAATGAGATCCTTGCTGGGTAGAGTGATCTTGGTTGCAGGTTTTTCTCTTTCATCACTTTCAGTATGTCCTGCCTCTTCCTTCTGGCTTGCAGAGTTTCTGCTGAGAGATCAGCTGTTAACCTAATGGGGATTCCCTTGTGTCTTATTTGTTGTTTTTCCCTTGCTGCTTTTAATATGCTTTCTTTGTATTTAACTTTTGACAGTTTGATTAATGTGTGTCTTGGCGTATTTCTCCTTGGATATATCCTGTATGGGACTCTCTGTGCTTCCTGGACTTGATTAACTATTTCCTTTCCCATATTAGGGAAGTTTTCAACTCCAATCTCTTCAAATATATTCTCAGTCCCTTTCTTTTTCTCTTCTTCTTCTGGAACCCCTATAATTCGAAGGTGGGTGCATTTAATGTTGTCCCAGAGGTCTCTGAGACTGTCCTCAGTTCTTTTCATTATTTTTTCTTTATTCTGCTCTGCAGTAGTTTTTTCCACTATTTTATCTTCCAGGTCACTCATTCGTCCTTCTGCCTCAGTTATTCTGCTTTTGACTCCATCTAGAGTATTTTTCATTTCATTTATTGTGCTGTTCATCGCTGTTTGTTTCATCTTAAGTTCTTCTAGGTCCTTGTTAATTGTTTCTTGCATTTTGTCTATTCTATTTCCAAGATTTTGGATCACGTTTACTATCATTATTCTGAATTCTTTTTCAGGTAGACTGCCTATTTCCTCTTCATTTGTTAGGTCTGGTGCGTTTTTTTCTTGCTCCTTCATCTGCGGTGTGTTTTTCTGTCTTCTCATTTTGCTTACCTTACTGTGTTTGGGGTCTCCTTTTTGCAGGCTGCGGGTTCGTAGTTCCTGTTGTTTTTGGTGTCTGTCCCCAGTGGCTAAGGTTGGTTCAGTGTGTTGTGTAGGCTTCTTGTTGGAGGGGACTAGTGCCTGTATTCTGGTGGATGAAGCTGGATCTTGTCTCTCTGGTGGGCAGGTCCATGTCTGGTGGTATTTTGGGGTGTCTGTGGACTTATTATGATTTTAGACAGCCTCTCTGCTAATGGGTGGCGTTGTGTCCCTGTTTGCTAGTTGTTTGGCATAGGGTGTCCAGCACTGTAACTTGCTGTCGCTGAGTGCAGCTGGGTGCTGGCATTGAGATGGAGATCTCTGGGAGATTTTCGCCATTTGATATTATGTGGAGCTGGGAGGTTTCTTGTTGACCAGTGTCCTGAAGTTGGCTCTCCCACCTCAGAGGCACAGCACTGACTCCTGGCTGCAGCACCAAAAACCTTTCATCCACACAGCTCAGAAATAAAGGGAGAAAAATTAGAGAGAAAGAGTCAGTAGAAGTAGGAAGAAAGAAAGAAAGAAAGGAAGGAAGGAAGGAAGGAAGGAAGGAAGGATGGATGAAAGAAAGAAAGAAGAAAAGAAGGAAAGAAAGAAAGGAGGGGGAGGGAGAGAGGGAGGGCGGTGAGAGAAAGGAAGGAAGGAAGGAGGGAAGGAAGGAAGGAAACAAAGAAAGAAAGAAGATAAAGTAAAATAAAGTAAAATATAATAAAGTTATTAAATTAAAATATAATAATTAAGAAAATACATTAAAAAGAAACAAAACGAATGGATAGAACCTTAGGACAAATGGTGGAAGCAAAGCAGTACAGCAAAATCTCATACCGAAGCATACACATACACACTCACAAAAAGAGTAAAAGGGGAAAAAATCATAAATCTTGCTCTCAAAGTCTACCTCCTCAATTTGGGATGATTCGTTGTCTATTCATGTCTTCCACAGATGCAGGGTACATCAAGTTGATTGTGCAGCTTTAATCCGCTGCTTCTGAGGCTGCTGGGAGAGATTTCCCTTTCTCTTCTTTGTTCTCACAGCTCCCAGTGGCTCAGCTTTGGATTTGGCCCCGCCTCTGCATGTAGGTCGCTGGAGGGCTTCTGTTTTTTGCTCAGACAGGACGGGGTTAAAGGAGCCGCTGATTCAGGGGCTCTGGCTCACTCAGGCTGAGGGGAGGGAGGGACGTGGAATGCGAGGTGAGCCTGCAGCAGCAGAGGCCGGCGTGACGTTGCACCAGCCTGAGGCCCGCCGTGCGTTCTCCCAGGGAAGTTTTCCCTGGATCCCGGGAACCTGGCAGTCGTGGGCTGCACAGGCTCCCCGGAAGGGAGGTGTGGATAGTGACTTGTGCTCACACACAGGCCCCTTGGTGGCGGCAGCAGCAGCCTTAGCATCTTCCTCCCGTCTCTGGCGTCCGTGCTTTTAGCCGTGGCTCGTGCCTGCCTCTGGGATCTGTGCTTTTAGCCATGGCTCACGCCCATCTCAGGGGTCCACGCTTTTAGCCACGACTCGCGCCCATCTCTGGGGTCCGTGCTTTTAGCCATGGCTCGCGGTGGTCTCTGGAGTTCCTTTAAGCAGCGCTCTTAATCCCGTCTCCTCATGCACCAGGAAACAAAGAGGGAAGAAAAAGTCTCTTGCTTCTTCGGCAGCTCCAGACATTTTCCCGGACTCCCTCCCAGCTAGCCGTGGTGCACTAAACCCAACAGGCTGTGTTCACACAACCAACACCATTTCTCTCCCTGCGCTCTGACCAAAGCCCGCGCCTCAGCTCGCAGCCCCGCCTGCCCCTGCGGGTGAGCAGACAAGCCTCTCGGGCTGGCGAGCGCCGGTCGGCACCGATTCTCTGTGCGGGAATCTCCCCGCTTTTCCCTCCTCACCCCGTTGCTGTGCTTTCCTCCACAGCTGTGACACTCCCCCTTCCACCACCTGTAGTTTCCGCCTGCAAAAGGGCTTCCTAGTTTGTGGAAACCTTTCCTCCTTCACAGCTCCCTCCCACTGGTGCAGGTCCCATCCCATTCTTTTGTCTCTGTTTTTTCTTTTTCTCTTTTGCCCTACCCAGGTACATGGGGAGTTTCTTGCCTTTTGGGAGGTCTGAGGTCTTCTGCCAGCATTCAGTAGGTGTTCTGTAGGAGTTGTTCCACGTGTAGATGTATTTCTGGTGTATCTGTGGGGAGGAAGGTGATCTCCACGTCTTACTCTTCCACCATCTTCCCCTCCGCTCTAGAGCTGTGTTTAAAGCTGCTGTTTTGAGAAATGTTCACAAGGCGGTAGCAGTTCTCCTTTACAAAATCTGGTTACTAGGGCAACAGAGCCTCAATGGAAGTCGTGTTGTAGGTTGTAAATTAGAATGCAGTGTGCCAGGAAAAAGCCCATTAAGTTTATGTCTCACCACTTCTTATTCATTTTTTTAATTTTAATTTTTTATCACAGCAACTTTGATAACAATGTTTTGCTTGTGCTAGGTGTCTGAGATGTGGTCCTTTTACACATATACATATGTCTATTCTTCTTCGGATCCTTTTCCCATGTAGGTTATGACATAATGTTGAGTAGTCTTCTCTTGGTGTTCCGTAGGTGTTTGGTGATTATATATTTCACCTATGTTTGTATATCTCTGTTAAACCCAATATCCTAATATATACAGTCTCACACCTTTCCTTTGGTGAACCATAAGTTTGTTTAATGAATCTGTGATTGCCTTTCTCTGTGGAAATATCTTCACTGGTGTCAATTTTTAGGTAACACCTCTAAGTGATATCATAGGATATGTGTCTTTTGCTTTCTGACTTACTACAAGTTGCTTGATGACCTCTAGACTCATCTATGGTGCTGCAAATGGCATTGTGCTATTTTTTTCCTTGGCTAATATTCCATCTGTACGTGTACCAGTTCTTCTTTATCCACTCATCTGTTGATGGACTTTGTGTTTGCTTCCATGTCTTGGCTATTGTAATACTGCTGCAATGCAATTTTGCCCCCAGTGTCTTTCTAATTCTGTCTTCTTATGTTATAGACCCAGGACTGGACCTCCTGGATCATATTGTAGCTCAATGTTTACCTTGTAACGGCACCTCCATTCTGTTCTCATTAGTGGCTCTTACCAGGTTAAGTCCCTCTTAAAGTTGAGGGTACGCACTTCTCCACAACCACTTCAGCATTTATTGTTTGTAGTTTTTTGCTGATGGTTATTCTGACTGGTGTGAGCTGATACCTCTTTGTAGTTGGACTTGCACGCGTCTCATAATCCCCTGAAATTGAACTTTCGGGCATGTCCTTTTTGTCTTCAAACTGTGAGTACAGCTTACATCTTCAAATTGTTTTCTTGAAGTATGTGCCACATTTTGAATTATTTTGGCCATTATACCCCTCAAGACACTTTGAGGGCAGGTTTCATTTACAGCCCTCCAGTACTTGTGCATATGAAGTGACTATTAGTACAGGTTTTAAAGCTGCTGTTGCAGGTAACGGCCAGAGGGCGGCAGCATTTCTGCTTTCCCCACTCTGGTAACTAGGGAAACAGACCTTCCTGCCAGTGGTGTTCCTTGGTTATAATTTAAAGCGGAGTGTCCCCGCATAAACCCACAAAAGCTGATGTCTCCTTACTTATGTTTGTTTTTTAAATTGAATTTACATTTTTTATTGCCGTAATATTCCATTCTGTACATGGACCACTTCTTCTTTGTGCATTCCTCTGTTGATGGACATTTTCATTGCTTCAAAGTGTTGGCAGTGTTAAATATGGCTGGAGTGCAGGATTGCCAGCCTGTGTCTTTTTGATTCTCATCCTCTCAGGCGATAGGCCCAGCACGGGTATGCTTGATTGAATGGTAGGTCAATGTTTACCTTTCGAGGCAGCTACATTGTGTTTTCATTAGTGGCTCTTACCACGTCCCACTTAGAACTGAGGGTACGCATGTCTCCACAACCCCTTCAGCATTTATTGTTTGCAGAACTTTTGCTGATGACTATTTTGACTGGTGTGAGCTGATAGGTTTTTGTAATTTGGATTTGCATGTCTTTAATAATTCCTAATGTTCAGCATTTTTCCATGCTTTGTTTTCTTTCTGTTAAACAAAAACAGAAAAAAACTGTGAGTACAATAAACCTCTTGAAATTGTCTTCTTGGAAGGTTGCCCTCTTGATTTTTTTGGTCGATTTTCGATGCCAGGATGTTTTTTGAGGGTAGGTGTCATTTACAGGACTGCAATGAGTATGAATATTTAGTGACCCTTAGCACTGGTTTTAAAGCTGCTGTTGTGGGAAACGGCCTCAAGTCTGCAGCATTTCTCCATCCACAAATCCTGTTACTAGGGCAGCAGATCCTTTCTGGAAGTCATGTTACCAGGTTGTAAATTAGAATGCAATGTGCCAGGAAAAAACCCCATAAGTTTATGTCACATTGCTTCTTGTTCGTTGTTTGAATTTTTTTAATCAGGATAATGATTAGAATATTGTTTGTCCTAGGTGACACAATCTGGTTCATTTGTACATTATATTTATATATATGTATATGTGTATATGTATAGATATATAGATATAGATATATAGATATAGATGTGCAGATCCTCCTCCCATGTAAATTATTGAAGAGTGTCCCGTAGACCTCCGTTTCTATATGGCCGGTCTTTTTGACATATGTATTTAATACGCATTTGTACACGTATGGTAAACCTGGTCTTAATTTATCCATTCCCTCCACCTTTCCTTTTAGATAAGCATAATTTGTTTTCTAAGTCTGTGAGTGTCTTTCTCTGTGGAAATATGTTCGTTTGGGTCAGTTGTTAGATAACGCCTATAAGTGATATCATAGGATACGTATTTTGCTTTCCGACTTACCTCACGTTCTGTGATGATCTCTAGGCTCATCTATGGTGTCTCAAAGAGCAGTGTTTCATTGTTTTCCAAGGTTAATATTCCATTGTGTACATGGACCACTTCTTCTTTATCAATTCATCTGTTGATGGACATTTTGGTTGCTTCCATATCTTGGCTATTGTGAAAGTGGCTGCAGTGCAGCTGTTGCAGCCTCTGTCTTCTCGATTCTGGTCTTCTCAGGTGAGAGGCCCAACATTGGGCCTGCTGGATGGAATGGTGGCTCGGTTTTACATTTCTTTTTTTTGTGTGTGTGTGGTACGATGGCCTCTCACTGTTGTGGCCTTTCCCGTTGCGGAGCACAGGCTCCGGACGCGCATGCTCAGCGGCTATGCCTCACGGGCCTAGCCACTCTGCGGCATGTGGGATCTTCCTGGACTGGGGCACGAACCCGTGTCCCCTGCATCGGAAGGTGGACTCTCAACCACTGCACCACCAGGGAAGCCCCAGTTTTTACTTTTAAACGAGGTCCTTTCTGTTCTCATTATTGGCTGTAACCACTTTACATCTCACCAGCACCTAGAGAGTACACAGTTCTCTAAAACCCTTTCAGCATGTATTGTTTGTAGACTTTTTGCTGATGGTAGTTGACGTGTGTGAGTTGAAACCTTTTTGTAGATTAGATTTGCATGAGTCTAATAATTCCTGATGTTGAGCTTTTATCCATTTTCCTTTCTTTTGAAGAAGAGTGTGCAAACTTCTCTCTTCATACTATCTCCTTTAAACATTTGCATGTCTTGAATATTTTTGGTCATTCCCTAGCTCAGGACATTTTTTGAGGGCAGGTGTCCTTTACAGCCCTGAGTCTGTGAATGTTAAGTGACCATTAGCAGTGGGTTTAAAGCCGCTCTTGCCGCAAACGGCCACAAGGTGGCAGCATTTCTACATTTCCAACTCTGGGTTTTTGAGCAACAGAGCCTTCCTGGAAATCCTGTTAGTAGGCTGCAAATTAGGGTGGAATGTGCCAGGGCAAACCCCCAAGAGCTTGTATCTCCTTACTCCTTGTTTGTTTTTTAAATTTAATTTTTATTTAGTATCAGAGTAAATTTGATAAAAATGTTGTGTGTGTTCTAGGTGTACAGAATCTGGTTCATTTTATGTATGTATCGATCTATTCATCTTTGGATCCTTTCCCATGTAGGTTATTACGGAATGTTGAGTAGACCTCTCTTGGTATTCCGTAGGTATTTGGTGATTATATATTTCACGTGTATTAGTACATGTCTGTTAACCCCCATATCCTAATTCATACCTTCCTTACACATTTCCATATGATTAAACATAATTTGGTTTTCTGAATCTATGAGTGTCCTTCTCTTGGAAAATATTTCATGGGTATCAATTTTTAGGTAACACCTATAATTGATGTCATAGGATATCTGTGTTTTGGTTTCTTTCTTACTTCAAGTTGGGTGATTATCTCTAGATCCTTCTATGGTGGTGCCAATGGCACTGTTCCATGCTTTTCCATGGCTAATATTCCATTGTGTACACGGACCACTTCTTCTTGGTGCATTTTTCTGTTGATGGACATTTTGGTTTCTTCCAAGTCTTGGCTATGGTACATGTTGCTGCAGTGCAGGATTGCCAGCCTGTGTCTCTTTGATTCTGGTCTACTCAGGTGATAGGCCCATCAGTGATCCTACCAGATCACATGGTAGCTCAATTTTTACCTTTAAACACACCTCCATTCTGTTTTCAGTACTGTCTGTTACCAGGTGACATCCCACCAGCAGCTAGAGGGTACACAGTTCTCTAAAGCCCCTTCACCATTTATAAGTTGTAGACTTTTTTGCTGGTGATCATTCTGATGGCTGTGAGGTGAACGTTTTTGTAGACTGGATTTGCATGGCTTTATTAATTCCTGATGTTGAGCATGTTTCCTTGCCCTTTTTTTAACAAAAAAATAGAGAGAAAAAGAAAGAATACAAAATGTGCGTAAAATATGCCTCTTTAAATTGTCATTTTGAACTATGCACGTCTTTTGAGATTTTTGCTCGATTTAGTGACCACGGATTTGTTTAGAGGGCAGGTGTCATTTACAAGCCTGGAATTATTTTGAATATCAAGTAACCATTATCGCTGGGTTTAGAGCTGCTGCTGTGTGAAACGGCCACAAAGAGGCACAGTTCTCCTTTAACAAATCTGGTTATTAGGGCAACAGAGTCTTAATGAAAGTCGTGTTCTAGGTTGTAAATTAGAATGGAATGTGCCAGGAAAAAGCCCCTTAACTTTATATCCCACTAATTCTTCGTTTTTTAAATTTGATTTTCATTTTTTGTCACAGCAAGTGTGATTACAATGTTTTGCTTGTTCTAGATGTGCAAGATGTGGTTGTTTTACACATATATCTATTGTTCTTTGGATCCTTTCCCCATGTAGGTTACGACACAATGTTGAGTAGTCTTCTCTTGGTATTCTGTAGGTCTTTGGTGACTATATACTTCACCTGTGTTTGTATAGCTCTGTTAACCCCGATATCTTAATGTATCCAATCCTCACACCTTTCCATTGGTGAATCATAAGTTTGTTTAATAAATCTGTGATTGCCTTTCTCTGTGGAAATATCTTCACTGGTGTCAATTTTTAGGTGACACCTATAAGTGATATCATAGTATATGTGTCTTTCACTTTCTGACTTATGACAAGTTGTGTGATTACTTCTAGACTCATCTACGGTGTTGCAAATGGCATTGTGTCATTTTTTTCCTTGGCTAATATTCGGTCAGTGCATGTACCAGTTCTTCTTTGTCCACTCATCTGTTGATGGAATTTTTGGTTGCTTCCATGTCTTGACTATTGTAATACTGCTGCAGTGCACATTTGCCTGCCTGTGTCTTTCCAATTCTGTCATCTTCAGTTTTAGACCAAGTAGTGGGCCTGCTGGATCATATGGTAGGCAATTGTTTACCTTGTAAAGGCACCTCCATTCTGTTCCATTAATGGCTCTTACCAGGTTACGTCCCATTTAAAGTTGAGGGTATGCACTTCTCCATAACCCCTTCAGCACTTATTGTTTGTAGTTTTTCTACTAATTTTTATTCTGACTGCTGTGAACTGATACCTCTTTGTGGTTGGATTTGCACGTGTCTCATAATGCCTTGAAATTTAGCTTTCAGGCATGTCCTTTTTTTTCTTCAAACTGTGAGTACAGCTTACCTCTTCAAACGGTTTTCTTGAAATATGTGCCACATTTTGAAATATTTTGGCCATTACCTCCCTGAAGACATTTTGAGGGCAGGTTTCATTTAGAGCCCTCGAGTACTTGTGCATATGAAGTGCCGATTAGCACAGGTTGTAAAGCTGCTGTTGCAGGCAACGGCCATTTGGCGGCAGCATTTCTGCTTTCCCCATTCTGGTAACCAGGGAAACAGACCTTCTTGCCAGTGGTGTTCCTCTTTTATACACTAGAGGTGAATGTGCCTGGATAAACCCCCAAAGGGTGATGTTGTCATACACTAAACTGTAACCAAAACCGTACCCGTTCCCTAACCCTAACCCTAACCCTTACACTGAGCTGTGCCATAATAATAACCCATACACTAACACTAACACGTACCCTAACCCTAACCCTAAACCTTATACTTACCCAAGTCCTAATTGTAACACGTACACTAACAGTAACACTAACCCTAACAGGTACCCTAAACCGTTGTCGTACCCTAGACAGTGACCTAATCCGTACCCTTTCCCTAACGCTAAAGCTAACCCTAAACCGTCCCCTAACCCACAACCTAATCCTAACCCGTATACTAACACTAACCCACACCCTAACATGGATTCCAACCAAATCCGTTGTCGTACACTAACTGGTACCATAAGCTGTATCCATTCCCTAATGCTAATCCTAACCATAGCCCTAACCCTAAATCATACCCTAACCCGTACCCTGATCCTAACCCGTACCTTGGTGGGGGAACCGTATATCACACTGTCACCATAGAAAAACCTACAGACACTGCAGTGATGGTGGCCAATAAGACCGGCTGGACTCCTCGCTACTTCAAAATTTCTTGTGACTCTGGGACTAATGGAATACAGAAGAAGACATCATCTAAGTCTAATACAGAATACCATGTCCTGGTGGATGGTAGAATGACCATCAGTGTGTAGGAATTAGGAACTAATGGATGTATATTCTCAGGTGCTTCACTGACCTGACGTCCTTTACCAAGTACCCAGTAGCCCACAGGGCTCTCGTGGTCAGGCCCCTCCCAGGATTTGGAGCTCACCTGGGCAGGTACCCAGCAGGCCATGGGGCTCTCATGGTCAGGCCCCTCCCAGGATATGGAGCTCACCTGTGCAGATACCCAGCAGCCCATGGGGCTCTCGTGGTCAGGCCCCTCCCAGGATATGGAGCTCAGCTGTGCAGGTACCCAGCAAGACTGGACACACAGGAACCGTGCACATAGCCCCCATTGCAGAGCACCCCCAGCTCACCTGTCACTCAGGGCTGACACAGAGCACCTCAGAGCACGACTTGAACTAACAAACAACATCTCCAACAGGTCTGTGACACTGGGCGTCACTCTGTGCGGCCTCCCTCCACCTGGTCTTCCAGAGACTTCCACTGCAGCCAGGGCACCAGGCCTCTGTCTCCACCCACCACCCCTCCTCTCCCTGACTACTGGGTTCCTCTCATTAGGAGAGGGTCTTCTTGAAGTTGTCTCCCACTCATGGGCCAGATAAAATGATTAGAAAACAAGCCAGAGCTGCAGCCCCTTGTCTATCCTGACTCTCAGGAGCCCACACCTGTTCCTTGGACCTGGTCGGTTCATCAAGGTCCATTTTCTGCTGCTGTGAGCCCCAGAGGGGCGAGGATTGGCTGACCTGGGCAGCCTGACCGTGCCGGCCAGCCCTCTCCAGGTGTGCCTGGTTTGAGGTCAATATAAACACCGCTCCAGGCAGCAAGAGCCCCTTCAGTTGTGTCTGACGCCATATTCTCTGCCCCGTCAGCAGTGTCGGGGCTGGGCTGGTGGGAGGGAGTGAGGGGCCACGGTTTTTAGGGTGGCCCGGTGTGAGTGGGGCTCTGCTGGGCTTTCTGCAGGAGTTGCCAAGCTGCCAACTGCTAAAGAAGAGGATGTGTCACCCATATCTGCTGCTGGAATTTCTCCCCAGGCAGAGGTGAGTAAGGAAAAAAGCAGTGGGGGCTGGGACAGGAGGGGTATCTCAGGCAGGGAAATGGAAAGCTTCCAGAAGTGCGCCCAGGGCCAGGACCATCCTGGTTGGCCTGTAGGCACCAAGTCGGCCTGGGTGCTGTCGCTGGTGTGGCTCCATGGCCCTTCCTCTAGGCTTTCAAGTCCTTGCACAGATTCGGGTGTTTTACCTGGGAACTGTGGGAACAGTTCAGCAGCAGCTGGCCTGGAGCTCAGCTCACGTTTACTCAGAGATGCCTCAGCACGGTCCCCCAGCTTTGCAATGAGGACGCTCCTTGCTGGGGGGGGGGGCGCTGCTGGCTTCATGGGAGACGATTACCCACCTCTGACCAACTTCAGGATTCTTTACCTTTGGAGCAAGTGCCCTGATAGGGTTTTCCTGTTTATAACTGGTGGGTTCTGCTTTTTTTTTTTTTCTTTTTGGGTTCAATGTAGGTTTTATTCCTCTTTTTCGTATTTATAGATAGAAGCATGGAAATAATTCATTCATATAAATACATGTATGGGAATGGAAGAACTATTTTTCTGTTTTACTTTTTGTATGTTTATTTATTTTTTAAATTTTTAATTTTATTATTATACAGCAGGTTCTTTCTGGTTATCGATTTTATACATATGGGTGTATATAAGTCAATCCCAAACTCCCAATTCATCCCAGCACTACTCCCCCACGGCTTTCCCCCCTTGGTGTCCATACGTTTGTTCTCTACATCTGTGTCTCTATTTCTGCCCTGCAAACCAGTTCATCTGTTCCATTTTTCTTGGTTCCACATATATGCATTAATATACAATATTTCTTTTTCTCTTTCTGTCTTATTTCACTCTGTATGACAATCTCTAGGTCCATCGACGTCTGTACAAATGACCCAATTTCATTCCTTTTTATGGCTGAGTAACATTCCATTTTATATATGTACCACATCTTTATCCATTCGTCTGTCTGTGTGCATTTAAGTTGCTCCCATTACCTGGCTATTGTAAATAGTGCTGCAATGAACATTGTGGTGAATGTGTCTTTTTGATTTATGTTTTTCTCTGGGTATATGCCCAGTAGTGGGATTGCTGGATCATATGGTAATTCTATTTTTAGTTTTTTAAGGAACCTCCATATTGTTCTCCGTATTGACTGTATCAATTTACATTCCCACCAATAGTGGAAGAGGGATCCTTTTCTCCACACCCTCCCCAGCATTTATTGCTTGTAGATTTTCTGATGATGTCCATTCTAACAGGTGTGAGGTGATACCTCATTGTAGTTTTGATTTGCATTTCTCTAATAATTAGTGATGTTGAGAAACTTTCCATGTGCTTCTTGGCCATCTCTCTCTGTTCTTGGAATCAATGTCTATTTAGATCTTCTGCCATTTTTGTATTGGGTTGTTTGGTTTTTTTAATATTGAGCTGCATGTGCTGTTTATATATTATTGGAGATTAGTCCTTTGTCTGTTGATTCATTTGCAAATATATTCTCCCATTCTGAGGGTTGTCTTTTCGTCTTGTTTTTACTTTCCTTTGCTTTGCAGAAGCTTTTATGTTTCATTAGTTCCCATTTGTTTATTTTTCTTTTTTATTGCATTACTCTAGGAGGTGGATCAAAAAAGATCTTGTTGTGATTTATGTCAGAGTATTCTTCCTATTTTTTCCTCTAAGAGTTTTATACTGTCCGGTCTTACATTAAGGTCTCTAATCCATTTTGAATTTATTTTTCTGTATGGTGTTAGGGAGTATTCTAATTTCATTCTTTTACATGTAGCTGCCCATTTTCCCCAGAACCACTGATTGAAGAGACTGTCTTTTCTCCATTGTATAGTCTTGCCTCCTGTGTCATAGATTATTGACCATTGGTATGTAGGTTTATCTCTGGGCTTTCTTTTTTTTTCATTTTACAACTTTATTGGAGTATAATTGCTTTACAATGATGTGTTAGTTTCTGCTGTATAACAAAGTGAATCAGCTATACATATACCACCATATCCCCTCCCTCTTGCATCTCTCTCTCACTGTCTCTATCCCACCACTTTAGGTGTTCACAAAGCACTGAGCTGATCTCCCTGTGCTATGTGGCTTCTTCCCAGTAGCTATCGATGTTACATTTGGTAATGTATATATGTCCATGCCACTCTCTCACTTTGTCCCAGCTTACCCTTCCCCCTCCCCGTGTGCTCAAGTCCTTTCTGTACGTCTGTGTCCTTAATCCTGTCGCACCCCTAGGTTCTTCATAAACTTTTTTTTTCTTTAGACTCCATATGTCTGTGTTAGCACACGCTATTTGTTTTTCTCTTTCTGACTTACTTTACTGTGTAGGATAGTCTCTACGTCCATCCATCTCACTACAAATAACTCAGTTTTGTTTCTTTTTATGGCTGAGTAATATTCCATTGTATATATGTGCCAGATCTTCTTTATCGATTCATCAGTCGATGGACACTTAGGTTGCTTCCATGTCCTGGCTATTGTAAATAGAGCTGCAATGAACATTGTTGAACATAACTCTTTTTGAATTATGGTTCTCTCAGGGTAAATGCCCAGGAGTTGGATTGCTGGGTCGTATGGTACTTCTATTTTTAGTTTTTTAGGGAAACTCCATACCGTTCTCCCTAATGGCTATATCAATTTACATTCCCACCAACACTGAAAGAGTGTTCCCTTTTCTCCAATAACTGCCTCTGCAGCAATTATTTTTTGTAGATTTTTTGATGATTGCCATTCTGACTGCTGTGAGTGATACCTCACGGTAGTTTTGATTTACATTTCTGTAACGATTAGCGATGTTCAGCATCCTTTCATGTGTTTGTTGGCAACCTGTATATCGTCTTTGGAGAAATGTCTATTTAAGTCTTCTGTCCATTCCTGGATTGGGTTGTTTGTTTTTGTGATATTGAGCTACAAGAGCTGCTTGTAAATTTTGGAGCTTAATCCTTTGTCATTTGCTTCATTTGAAAATATTTTCTCCCATTCTGAGGGTTGTCTTTTCATCTTCTTTATGTGTTTCTTTGCTGTGCAAAAGCTTTGAAGTTTCATTAGGTCCCATTTGTTTATTTTTGTTTTTATTTCCATTTCTCTAGGAGGTGGGTCAAATAGGATCTTGCTGTGATTTATGTCATAGAGTGTTCTGCCTATGTTTTCTTCTAAGAGTTTAATAGCGTCTGGTCTTAACATTTAGATCTCTAATTTATTTGGAGTTTATTTTTGTGTATGGTGTTATGGATGTTCTAATTTCATTCTTCTATGTGTAACTGTCCAGTTTTCCCAGCACCACTTACTGAAGAGACTGTCTTTTCTCCATTGTTTATCCTTGCCTCCTTTGTCATAGATGAGTTAGCCATAGGTATGTAGGTTTATCTCTGGGCTTTCTGTCTTGTTCCATTGATCTATATTTCTGTTTTGGTGCCAGTACCATATAGTCTTGATTACTGTAGCTTTGTAGTATAGTCTGAAGTCAGGAAGTCTGATTCCTCCAGCTCTTTTAATTTCCCTCAAGACTGATTTGGCTATTCGGGGTGTTTTGTGTCTCCATACACATTTTAAGGTTTTTTTTGTTCTAGTTCTGTAGAAAATGCCACTGATAATTTGCTAGGGATTGCATTGAATCTGTAGATTGCTTTGGGTAGTATCGTCATTTTCACAATATTGATGCTTCTAATCCAAGCATATGGTTAATACTCCCATCTGTTTATATAATCTTTGATTTCTTTCAGCAGTGTCTTATAGTTTTCTGAGTATAGGACTTTGACCTCCTTAGGTAGGTTCATTCCTACATATGTTATTCTTTCTGTTGCAATGGTGTATGGGATTGTTTCCTTAATTTCTCTTTCTCATCTTTCATTGTTAGTGTAGAGGAATGCAAGAGATTTCTGTGCATTAATTTTGTATCCTGCAACTTTACCAAATTCATTGATTAGCTCTAGTAATTTTCTAGTGTCATCTTTAAGATTCACTATGTGTAGTATCGTGTCATTTGCAAACAGTGAAAATTTTACTTCTTTTCCAATTTGTATTCCTTTTATTTCTTTTTTTCTCTGATTGCTGTGTCTAGGCTTTCCAAAACTATGTTGAATAATACTGGTGAGAGTGGACATCCTTGTTTTGTTCCTGATCTTAGAGGAAATTCTTGTAGTTTTTCACCATCGAGAATGATGTTTGTTGTGGGTTTGTCATATATGGCCTTTATTATGTTGAGGTAGATTCCCTCTATGTTCACTTTCTGGAGAATTTTTAATCATAAATCGGTGTTGAATTTTGTCAAATTTTTTTCCTGCTTCTATTGAGATGATATTTGTATTCTACAATTTGTTAATATGGTGTATCACATTGATTTGTGTATATTGAAGAACCCTTGCGTTCCTGGGATAGACCCCACCTGATCATGGTGTGTGATCCTTTTAATGCGTTGTTCAATTCTGTTTGCTAGTATTTTGTTGAGGATTTTTACATCTATATTCATCAGTGATATTGGTCTCTAATTTTCTTTTTCTATAGTATCATTGTCTGGTTTTGGTATCAGTGTGATGGTGGCGTCATAGAATGAGTTTGGGAGTGTTCCTTTCCCTGCAAATTTCTGAAGAGTTTGAGAAGGTTGGGTGTTAGCTCTTGTCGAAATATTTGATAGAATTCACGTCTGATGCCATCTGGTTCTGGACTTTTGTTTGTTGGAAGATTTGTAATCACCGTTTCAATTTCATTACTTGTGATTGGTCTATTCATATTTTCTATTTATTCCTCTTTCAGTCTTGGAAGGTTATACCTTTCTAAGAATTTGTCCATTTCTTCCAGGTTGTCCATTTGATTGGCATAGAGTTGCTTGTAGAAGTCTCTTAGCATGCTTTGTATTTCTGTGGTGTCTGTTGCAACTTCTCCTTTTTCACTTCTAATTTTATTGATTTGAGTCCTCTCCCTCTTTTCCTTGAGTCTGGCTAACGATTTATCATTTTTGTTTATCTTCTCAAAGAACCAGCTTTTAGTTTTATTGATCTTTGCTATTGTTTTCTTTGTTTCTATTTCATTTATTTCTGCTCTGATCTTTATGATTTCTTTCCTTCTACTAACTTTGGGTTTCTTTCTTCTTTCTCTAATTCCTTTAGGTGTAAGGTTAGATTGTTTATTTGAGAGTTTTCTGGTTTCTTGAGGTAGGCTTGTATTGCTATAAACTTCCCTCTTAGGACTGCTTTTGCTGCATCCCATAGGTTTTGGATCATCATGTTTTTGTTGTCATTTGTCTCTAGGTTGTTTCTGATTTCCTCTTTTCTTTCTTCAGTGATATCTTGGTTATTTAGTGACGTATTGTTGAGCCTCCATGTGTTTCTGTTTTTTACATATTTTTTCCCTGTAATTGATTTCTAATCTCATAACCTTGTGGTCAGAACAGATGCTTGATATGATTTCAGTTTTATTAAATTTCCTGAGGCTTTATTTGTGACCCAAGATGTGATCTATCCTGGAGAATGTTCTGCGTGAAGTTGAGAAGAACATGTAATCTGCTGTTTTTGGATGGAATGTCCTATAAATATCAACTAAATCTATTTGGTCTCTTGTGTCATTTAAAGTTTGTGTTTCCTTATTAATTTTCTGTCCGGATGATCTCCATTGGTGTAAGTAAAGTGTTAAAGTCCCCTGCTATTATTGTGTTACTGTCGATTTTGTCTTTTATAGCTGTTAGCAGTTGCCTTATGTATTGAGGTGCTCCTATGTTGGGTACATATATATTTATAATTGTTATGTCTTCTTTTTGGATTGATTCCTTGATCATTCTGTAGCGTCCGTCCTTGTCTCTTGTAACACTCTTTATTTTAAAGTCTATTGTATCTGATATGAGTATTGCTACTCCAGCTTTCTTTTGATTTTCATTTGCATGGAACATCCTTTTCCATCCCCTCACTTTCAGTCTGTATGTTTCCCTAGGTCTGAAATGGGTCTCTTATAGACTGCATATATATGGATCTTGTTTTTGTATCCATTCAGCAAGACTGTGTCTTTAGTTTGGAGCATTTAATCCATTCACATTTAAGGTAAATATTGATATGTATATTCCTATTACCATTTTCTTAATTGTTATGTGTTTGTTTTTGTAGATTCTTTTCTTCTGTTGTGTTTCCCACTTAGATAGTTTCCTTTAGCATTTGTTGTAGAGCTGGTTTGGTGGTGCTGAGTTCTCTTAGCTTTTGCTTGTCTGTAAAGCTTTTGATTTCTCCATTGAATCTGAATGAGATCTTGCTGGGTAGAGTTCCTTTGGTTGTAGGTTCTTCCCTTTCATCACTTTAAATATATCAGCCAACTCCCTTCTGGTTTGTAGAGTTTCTGCGGAGAAATCAGCTGTTAACCTTATGGGAGTTCCCTTGTATGTTGTCATTTTTCCCTTGTGCTTTCTATAATTTTTCTTTGTCTTTAATTTTTGTCAGTTTGATTATTATGTGTCTCGGCATTTTTCTCCTTGGGTTTATCCTGCCTGGGACTCTCTGTGCTTTCTGGACTTGGGTGGCTACTATTTCCTTTCCCGTGCTAGGGAAGTTTTCGACTATAATCTCTTCAAATATTTTCTCGGGTCCTTTCTCTCTCTCTTCACCTTCTGGGATCCCTATAATGCAAATTTTGTTGCGTTTAATGTTATCCCAGAGGTCTCTTAAGCTGTCTTCCTTTCTCTGCATTCTTTTTTCTTTATTCTTTTCTGCAGCAGTGAATTCCACCTTTCTGTCTCCAGGCCAGTTATCCGTTCTTCTGCCTCAGTTATTCTACTATTGATTCCTTCTAGTGTATTTTTTTTTTTTTTTGCGGTACACGGGCCTCTCACTTTTGTGACCTCTCCCGTTGTGGAGCACAGGCTCTGGATGTGCAGGCTCAGCGGCCATGGCTCACGGGCCCAGCCGCTCCTTGGCATGTGGGATCTTACCAGACTAGGGCACGAACCCATGTCCCCTGCATCGGCAGGTGGACTCTCAACCACTGCGCCACCAGGGAAGCCCCCTTCTAGTGTATTTTTCATTTCAGTTATTGTATTGTTCATCTCTGTTTGTTGGTTCTTTAATTCTTCTAGGTCTTTGTTAACTATCTCTTGCATCTTCTCGATCTTTGCCTCCATTCTTTTTCCAAGGTCTTGGATCATCTTCACTATCATTATTATGAATTCTTTTTCTGGAAGGTTGCCTATCTCCACCTCATTGAGTTGTTTTTCTGGGGTTTTATCTTGTTCCTTCATCTGGTACAAATTCCTCTGCCTTTTCATTTTGTCTATCTTTCTGTGAATGTGGTTTTCCATCCACAGGCTGAAGAACTGTAGTTCTTCTTGCTTCTGCTGTCTGCTCTCTGCTGGATGAGTCTATCTTAGAGGCTTGTGCAGCATTCCTGATGTGAGGGACTGGTGGTGGGTAGAGCTGCGTGTTGCTGTGGTGGGCAGAGCTCAATAAAACTTTAATCCGCTTGTCTGCTGATGCATGGGGCAGAGTTCCCTCTCTGTTTGTTGTTTGGCCTGAGGCGACCCAGAACTGTGGCCCACCTGGCTCTTTGGTGGGGCTACCTGCGGACTCTGGGAGGGCTCATGCTAAGGAGGACTTCCCAGAACTTCTGCTGCCAGTGTCCTTGTCCACACGGTGAGCCCCAGTCACCCCCCGCCTCTGCAGGAGACCCTCTAAGACTAGCAGGTAGGTCTGCCCAGTCTCCTATGGGGTCACTGCTCCTTCCCTTGGGTCCTGATGTGCACACTACTGTGTGTGTCCTCCAAGAGTGGAGTCTCTGTTGTGACTCTATGTCTCTGAGTGGGGTTGAGACTCTGAGACTGAGTGGAGTCTCACAGACTCTGTGTCCTGTGAAACTTCGATGCTTTGTGGTTCTAGAAATCCTATAAGAGACGGTCCACAGCAGGTGAAGCTAATGCTGTCGGTGGAGGTGGTGAAGCCAAAGATCTGCAGTTCAGACTAAAGGTGCCAATGTACATTCAGGACAAAACAATCTCATGTGAATGTAGTTCAGGCAGGTTTAACATAAATAGAGTCAGGTTAATGCCTAACATCTTCTATCTTGTGCCTCCCCTCAGGGACCCCCTCCTCAGTTCCTGAGGCTCCTGTAACTCATGTACAGTGGAAGGGAGACTGGGCTCTGTCCAGTCTGAGCCCTGAGTTACCCTGTGTGTATCTTAGGATACTTTGTATTTCTGTGGTGTCTGTTGTAACATCATCGCTTTCATTTCTGATTTATTTGGGCCCTCTCTTTTTTAAAAACACATACTACTATTGTCTTTTATTCTTTACAGAAGCTAAAAAAATGTTTGATCTATTACCCTTACTCTATGTATAGGTTTTTCAGGGAGATTTTTACTTTTGTTTGTTTTCTTGTTACTATCAATAATTAGTGAGACTTCTTTTAAGCTTAAGTAAATTCCTTCAACATTGCATATAAGGCTGGTTTATTAGTGATGAACTCTTTTAGCTTTTGCTAGTCTGGGAAACTCTTGACCTCTCCTTCAATTCTTTCTTTCCTCCATAAATTTATTTATTTATTTATTTTTGGCTGTATTAGGTCTTCATTGCAGTGCGTGGGCTTTTCTCTAGTTGTGGCAAGTGGAGGCTACTCTTCGTTGTGGTGCATGGGCCGTTGTGGTGCATGGGCTTCTCATTGCAGTGGCTCTTCTTGTTGTGCAACATGGGCTCTAGGTGCTCAGGCTTCAGTAGTTGTGGCTAGCAGGCTCAGTCGTTGTGTCTCATGGGCTCTAGAGCACAGGCTCAGTAGTTGTGGCACACAGGCTTAGTTGCTCTGTGGCATGTGGGATCTTCCTGGATCAGGGCCCGAACCCGTGTCCCCTGCATTGGCAGGCAGATTCTCAACCACTGTGACATCAGGGAAGCCCTGTCCTGCAATTCTGAATAATAATTTTGCTGGTAGAGTATTCCTGTTGTAGACTTTTTCTTTTTAGCCCATTGATTATATCCTATCATTCCTTCCTAGTTTGAAAATTGTGCTGAGAAGTCATCTGACAGTCTTATGGGAATACCTTGAACATAACTAGACCCTTTTATTTCACTGCCTCTGTGATCACTCTTTAAATTTTTAAATTTTTGGAGCTTTATAATGTGTCTTGGTGTGGACCTGTTTGTCTTCATCTTGTTTGGGACTCTGTTTTTCCTGGACCTGGATGTGTGTTTCCTTCCCCAGGTTAGGAAAGTTATCAGTTACTCTATCCTCCAATAAGTTATCTGCCCGTTTCTCTCTTCTCCTCGTTCTGGGGCCCCTGTAATGCTCATGTTAATACTCTTGATGTTGTCTCAGAGGTCCCTTTACGTATACTCTTAATTGCTTTTACTTTGTGCTATTCAGTTTGGGTGATTTTCACTACTCTGTTTTCCATTTCACTGATCTGTTCTTCTGTATCATACAGTATAATGTGGCTTCTCTCATGTACATGTGTGTGTGTTTTAATCTCTTTTATTGTATTGTTCACTGTTTTGTTCTTTTTGACATGTTATTACTCTGTTGAAATTCTCACCATGTCTATCTATTCTTCTCCTGACTTGGGTGAGCGTCTTTATAATCATTACTGTGAACACTTTTTTTTAATCGGGTAGAATGCTTATCCCTGTTTTATTCAGTTCTTTTTCTGATGTCGTGTCTTGTTACTTCATTTGTAACATATTCCTCTATTTCCTTATGCTTCCTAATTCTCTGTACATCTTTATTCATTAGGTTCAGGTTGTTACATTCCCGGGTCTCAGAGAAGTGGCCTTATATAGGAGATGACTGATAGGGCCCAGCAGCACATTGTCCTCTGGCCAGCAGAGCCACATGCTCCAGGGGTGTTCCCTGTGTGGGCTGCACACACCTTTCTCTTACGGCGGGGCCAACTGCTGTAGACAAGCTGGTAGGTGGTATTGGACCCTGGCCTAAATGCCTGTGAGCCCCTGCAGTATGCGATTGATTGCCATGGGTATGCTGATATCCAAGGCAGCCCTCCATTATGGGTGGCTGTGTGGTGCTCCAGGTGCACAGGTGGACAGCATAGGCCCCCAGTGTGTCTGGTTGTGAGACCTTCTGGTGCGGGAGTGCTATGGGCATGGTGGTAAATGGGGCAGGCCCCCGATTCTAATCAGTTCCAGGGAAGATTCTAAAATGTTGCTTGCCCATGTCTCAGTTCCTAGTGGGAGTCCCAGTTGCCTCTTGCCTTTCCAAGAAGCTCTCTGAGATTAGCAAGTGGGTCTGGCACACGTGTCTTTCACTCTATTGGCTCTGCACAGGGACTGAGAACATGTGAGATTTGTGTGTGCCCTATGAGAGCAGTCTCAGTTTCCTTTAGTCTCCAGATTTCCTGAAAATAAACCCCGCAAGTTTTCAAAGCCAGACCTGCTGTGTTCTTTTCTTCCAGTGCAGGAACCCTGGGCTGAGCAGCCTGATGCCAGGATCATACCCTTCCCTCCATGTGGAGGACCTATGCAATTGTGATATCTTCCAGCTGTGGGTCACTGTGCTATAGGTGTGGGTTCCAATTAGACTGTTTCCAGTCCTCCTACCTGCCTTGTGGTTTCTCCTTCCTTATATCTTTAGTTGTGGAAAACATTCCCTGCTGGTCTTCAGAGATAATTTCCGTGTAAGTTGTTGTAATTTGGGTGTGCCTTTGGCAGCAGGGGAGCTCAGTATCTTCCTACTCTATCATCTTGATCCCCTCTCAAGAATTCTTTGAAAATATATGCATCTATTACTGTAAACATAACTCTTTGAATTGCAGTCTTGTTCCTGTATTCCATAAATTTAGGTACTTTGTGTTTCCAATTTTGTTTGCTTTAAGATTTCTTTTAAATTTCCGTTTGGATTTATTCCTGTATGCATTGGCTATTCAGGAGCTTATTGTCCAATTTCCAGGTGTTCTTGAATTTTCAATTATTCTTTTTAACATTGAATTTCAGTTTCATACCATTGTGGTTGGAAATGATCCGCGATATGATTTCAATATTCTTGGATTTTTGAAGACTTGTTTTGTGGCTTAACATAGGATCTACCCTAGGCAATGTTCTATGTGTACTTAAGAACAATGGAAAGTTTGCTGCTGTTGAGTGGAATATACTGTAGATGTATGTTAGGTTCATTTGATATCAAGTGTGTGTTCAGGTTCAGTGTTTCCTGATTGATATTATGTCCGGATGATCTATACAGTGTTGAAAGTTGGGTGTCGATGTTTCTTACCATTATTTTATTTCTGCACATTTTCCCCTTCACGTGGGTTAATATATTCTTTATATGTTGAGAGGCTCCAAAGCTGGATACATACATATTTATAATTGTCATGATTTCTTGATGAATTAATCCATTTATCATTATATGATAACCTCCTTTCCTTTGAGAGGTTTGACTTCAAGTCTTTTTTATCTCATAATAGACTAGTCAGTCAAGTATCATTTTCATGGAGTATTTTGTTCCCAATTTTTCAATTTTATGCTATATATGGATTAGAAGTTAACATGAATATCTTGTACACAGTATAATTGAACTTTCTTTAATCCATTCAGCCACCCTATGGATGATTTAAATTGAAGTATAGTTGATTTACAATATTACATTAGCCTCAGGGGTACAACATATGGATTGAATATTTTTATAGATCGTGTTCCACTAAAGTGATTACACAATAATGTCTATATTTCCCTGTGTTGTGCTATATATCCTTGTTTGTTTATTTCATACATAGGGATACTGGATTTAGAGAAACAAACTACTGTTTTTCCCTCCCCCTTTACGTCGCCCCACCAGTAACCACTAATTTGTTCTCTGTGAGTCTATTTCTGTTTTGTTATATACATACATTTCTTGCATTTTTAGATTCTACAGAGAAGTGAGAACATAGTGTATTTGTCCTTCTCTAACTTAAGTACGCATAAATATTCTAGGCCTATCCATGTTGTTGCAAATGGCAGACTTTGATCCTTTTAATGGCCGAGTAATAGTCTATTGTGTATACATACCACATCTTCTTTATCCACTCATCTGTTGATGGACATTTAGTTTGCTTCCATATGTTGGCAATTGTAAATAATGCTGCTATGAACATTGGGATGCATGTATCTTGTTAAATTGGTGTCTTCATTTTCTTTGGACATATACCAAGCAGTGGAATTGCTGGCTAATATGATAGTCCTACTATTAGCTTTTATCAGGACCTCCATATTCTTTTCATAGTGGGTGTACCAACTTACAATCCCGCCACCAGTGTACTAGGATTGCCTTCTCCATGTCATGAACAACGTTTCATATTTGTATACTTTGGAATAACAGCCACGTTGAGAGGTGTGACCTGACGTCTCATTATGGGTTTTCTTGTGGATCATTCATTAAATTTAATTTACAAAAGAAGATGATAGGCTGGATGTGATCTCCAGGTTTAGTTTGCTAATGCCTGGTATAGGTTAATTTGGGGAGAATTAATACCTTTACAATGGTATTTATTGCTTACATTTTTCAGGTTGACATTTAGTGATTGGAAACATTTAAAATTTTTTCTCCCTGAAGGATATATGAAGTCTGTTGGTTTGTTTCTGTTTTATAAATTTGTTCATTTCTATCATTTTTTAGACTCCACTATAAGTGATATCATATGATATTTGTCTTTTTCTATCTGACTTACTTCACTTAGAATGAAATAATGTCATTTGCAGCAACAGGAATGGACCTAGAGGTGATCATGCTTTTTCATTTCTGAGTAATATTTATTTGATTGTGTACATGTACAACTTCTTCATTATCCATTCATCTGTTGATGGACATTTTGGTTGCCTCCATGTCTTGGCTATTGTAAACAGTGCTGCAGTGCATGTTTGGGTTTGGGTGCATTTGCCATTTTCATTTCTGGCTTTCTGCAGATATACACCCAGAAGTAAGACTGCTGGATGATATGGTAGCTCTATTTTTACTTTTAAAAGACATCTCCATACTGTACTTTATAGTGGCTCTTACCAGCTTACATCACACCAACAGCATAGGAGGGTTCCCTTTTCTCCATGTCCTCTCCAGCATTTATGGTTTGTAAACGTTTTGATGATGGCCATTCTGACTGTGTGAGGTGAAGCCTTGTTGTAGTTTTGATTTGCATGTGTCTCTCCAATGACACAAGATTTTGAGCATCTTTGCATGTGTTTTTTTAAACACTGTGAGGAAAAGTTACAGTTGACATTGGGTTTTTGAAAGTCTGACTATTTTGAATTTTTGCTCGATAACTACCACAGGACATTTGTTAAGGGCAGGTGTCATTTACACCCTGGCAGTCCTTGTGAATATGAAGTGCCCATAAGCACATGTTTTAAAGTTGCTGTTGTGGAAATGGGCACAGATGTTAGGATTTCCTTCATGCCCCTCTCTGGTTACTTGGGTAACCAGACCCACTGTGGAAGACGGGCTCTTGGATTGTAAATGAGTGTGGGCTGTGGCAGAACAAACACCCCAAATCTTCTGTTTTGTTACTTCTTGTTTTTGTTTTAATTTAATTTTTCTTTTTTATTGGAGTAAAGTTGATTTAAACTATTCTGTTTGTGGTAGGCGTACAGAATCTTGTTCAGTTATGTATATTCATATGTGTATTCATCTTCAGATCCTTTTCCCATATAGGTTATTAGAGAGTGTTGAGTAGACTTCCCTTTGTTATGCAGTAGGTCCTTGTTGATAATCTATTTTGTATGTATTAGTGTGTAAATATTTCCCCCAGCCTCCTGATTGATTTATTCCTTCCACCCACCTTTCTCATTGGGTAAGCATAAGTTTGTTTTCTAAGTCTGTGAGTCTGCTTCTCTCTCTTTTATTTTATTTTTTTGGCTGTACTGCAAGGCATGTGTGATATTAGTTCTCCCAGCACCAGGGATCGAACCCCTGCCCCCTGAAGTGGAAGCTCAGATTCTTAACCATTGGACCACCTGGAAAGTCCCTGTTTCTCTCTTGTAAATTAGTTCATTGGTATCAATTTTTAAATTTCAGCTATAAGTAGTATCATATGATATTTGACTTTCTCTTTCTGACTTACTTCACTTAGTATGATTATCTCTAATTCTATCTATGATGCTGCAAATGGCATTCCTTCATTCTTTTCATTTCTGAGTAATATTTCACTGTGAACATGTACCGCTTCTTTATCCGTCCATCTGCTGATGGATATTTTGGTTGCTTCCATGTCTTAGACGTTGTAAATTGTGCTGCGGTACACATATGGGTGCATGTGTGTTTTCCAACTCTGGTTTTCTCCTGTTATAGGCCTGGGAGTGGGACAGCTGGATCATATGGTACCTCTAAATTTACCTTGTAAAGGCACCTCCATACTCTTATTTATAGTGGCTGTTACCATGTTAGATCCCAACAGCAGCATAGGAGGGTTGCCTTTTTTCTACAACCTCTCAAGCATTTACTGTTTGTAGATGTTTCAATGGTGGCTATTCTTACTCATGTGAAGTGACCCCTCATTGTAGTTTTGATTTCCATGACGCTAATAATATAGGAGTTAGAACATCTTTTCAAGTGCTTTTCTTTTAAACAGTGTAAAATTTACCTATTGAAATAGGATCTTGAAAGTCTGTTCCTTTGGAATTTATTTTGCTTACCTACCTGTGGACATTTCCTGATTGTGGGTGTCATGTAGAGCCCGACAGTTCTTCTGAATATTAAGTACCCATAAGCATTGTTTTTAAAGTTGCAGGAAAGGGCAACAAGGCAGTGGAATTTATTCATACTCACCTTGATTGCTAGGTAAAACATTGGTCTAGTGGAATTCCTCTTCCTAGATTGTATATTGGAGTGTAAAGTGCCAGGACAAATACACAAAATCTTGTGTCACATTACTTCTTGTTTAATTTAATTTTTATTTCTTATCAGAGTAAATTTGATTACAATGTTGTGTTTGTTCTAGGTGTAAAGAAGCTGTTCATTCATATGTATACATATATCTAATCAGGTTTAGATTCTTTCGCATGTTGGTCATTAGAGAGAGTTGAGTAGACCTCCCTTGGCATCCAGTAGGTCCTTCTTGATTATATATTTTATATGAATTATTAAATGCACGTTAACCCCAACATCCTAATTTTTCCATTCCTTTCACCTTTTTCAAAGTCTGTATGGGTCTTTCGCAGTGGAAATATATTCATGGGTATCAATTTTTAGATAACCCTAGTAAATGATGTCATCGGATATTTGTCTTTCTTTTTGTGACTTACTTTACGTAGTATGATTACCCCTAGGTTCATCAGTGGTGATGGAAAAGGCATTGTTTCATCATTTCCATGGCTAATATTCGATTGTGTACATGTACCACTTCTTTGCCCATTCATTTGTTTTTGAACATTTTGCTTGCATCCATGTCTGGCTATCGTAAGTATCGCTGAAGAGCATTTTTGGGTACCTGGGTATTTCTGAATTCTGGTGTTCTCGGGTTACAGGCCCATTAGTGTTTTGGCAGGATCACATAGTAGCTCAATTTTTACCTTTTAAAGGCACCTTCATTCTGTTCTGATTAGTGGCTGTTACCAGTTTACATCCCAGCAACAGCATATGAGTGTATCCATTCTCGGAAACCCATTCAGCATTTATTGTTTGCAGACATTTTTCTCTGATGGCCATTCAGACTATTGTGAGCTGATACCTTTTGGTAGTTTAAATTTGCATGTCCCTAATAATTTTTGATGTTGAACATTTTTTCATGTCCTTAAAAAAAACACTGTGAGGAAATTTACCTCTCGAAATTGTCTTCTCCGGATTTTCTACTGTTTTGCATATTAATGTCCATTCCTGACCGCAAGATATTTTTTGAGGGCAGGTGTCATTTAAAGCCCTGCAGTCCTTGTGAATATTAAGTGACCAATAGCACTGGGATTAAAGCTGCTGTTGCGGGAATTGACCACAAGGCGGCAGATTTCTACATTCCCAGCTTTGGTTGCAAGGACAGGAGAGCCTTCCTTGAAGTTGTGGTCCTAGGTTGCAAATTGTAGTGGAATGTCCCAGGACAAACTCCCAAAAGCTTATGTCTCCTACTTAGGTTTGTTTTCTAAATTTATTTTATGTTTCTTATTGGAGTAAATTTTTTTAAACTAGATTCTTCCTCGATCTACAATTTCCCCTCTCTCCTTTGCCTTTAATATTTATTTATTTATTTTTGGCTGTGTTGCGTCTTCGTTTCTGTGCGAGGGCTTTCTCTAGTTGCGGCAAGCGGGGACCACTCTTCGTCAAGGTGCGTGGGCCTCTCGCTATTGTGGCCTCTCTTGTTGTGGAGCACAGGCTGCAGACGCGCAAGCTCAGTAGTTGTGGCTCATGGGCATAGTTGCTCCACGGCATGTGGGATCCTCCCAGACCAGGGCTCGAACCTGTGTCCCCTGCATTGGCAGGCAGATTCTCAACCACTGCACCACTAGGGAAGCCCCTATTGGAGTAAATTTTATTAGAGTGTTGTGATTCTCTGGATGTACCAATTAGGATCAATTTTTCATACATATATCTGTTCATCATTGGATCCTGTTACCATGTAGGTTATTATAGAGTGTTGAGTAGAGCTCCCTTGGTATTTGGTAGGTGTTTGGTGATTATATAATTTATATATATTAATGATTATATGATTTGTATATTTTATATATTATAAGTTTATATACTTATAACATATATTAGTGTATGTATGTTAACCCCATAATCCTAATTTACTCATCCTCCCACCTTTCATTTTGGTTAACCATTAGTTTGTTTTATACGTCTCTGAGTGCCTTTTCCTTTGGAAATATGTTCATTGGTAGGAATCTTAAGATAACATCTATAAATTATATCATAGGATATATATCATACACTTTTGACTTCACATAATATGATTATTTCTAGACTCACCTGTAGTCATGAAAATGACATTGTTCATTTTTCTGAAAGCTAATCTTCCATTAGGTACATGTACCACTTCTTCTTTGTCCTTTCATCTGTTAACTGACATTTTTGCTGCTTCCATGTCCTGGCTATTTTCAGTATTACTTCAGTACAGGTTTGTCAGCGTGTGTCTTCCCGATTCGGCACTTAGGTGATAGGCCCAGTGGTGGGCGTGTTGGATCGAATGACATCTCAATTTTTACTTTTAAACGCAGCTCCTTTCTGTTCTCATTACCGGATCTTACCACTTTACATCTCACAAGCAGCTAGAGGATACACAGTTCTCTAAAACACCTTCAGCGTTTATTGTTTGTAGACTTTTGGCTGATGGTAGTTGACTTGCGTGAGTTGAAACTTTTTTGTAGGCTAGATTTGCATGAGTCTAATAATTCCTGATGTTGAGCTTTTATCCATTTTCTTTTTTTATTTGAAAAATAGTGGGTAAAACTTACCTCTTCATACTATCTCCTTGAAAAATTTGCCAGGTTTGAATTTTTTTGGCCATTCCATACCTCAGCACAAGTTCTGATGGCA
Source organism: Lagenorhynchus albirostris (assembly GCF_949774975.1). NCBI lineage: Eukaryota > Metazoa > Chordata > Mammalia > Artiodactyla > Delphinidae > Lagenorhynchus > Lagenorhynchus albirostris. Next base: position 131,694 of record NW_026783474.1, read on the forward strand.
GGTGTGCTTTACAGCCCAGAGTGAGTCCTTGTGAATGTTAAGTGACGGTTACCTGTGGTTTTAAAGCCGCTCTTGCGGGAAATGGCACAAGGCGACAGCATTCCGACGTTTCCAATTCTGGGATTTTGGGCAACAGATCTTTCCTGGAAATCGTGTTTGTAGGCTGCAATTTAGAGTGGAATGTGTCAGGGCAAACGCCCAACAGCTTATATCTCCATAATTCTTGTTTGCTTTTTTTAAATTTAATTTTTATTAATTATAAGAGCAAATTTGAGAAAACTGTTGTGTGTGTTCTAGCTGAAAAGAATCTGCTTCATTATATCTATGTATAGATCTATTCATCTTTGGATCCTTTCCCATGTAGGTTATTACAGAGTGTTGAGTAGACCTCTCTTGGTATTCCATAGGTATTTTGTGATTATATATTTCATATGTGTTAGTACATGTCTGTTAACCCCCATATCCTAATTCATACATTCCTTACACCTTTCCATTTGGTTAAACATAATTTGGTTTTCTGAATCTATGAGTGTCCTTCTCTTGGAAAGTATTTCATGGGTATCAAACTTCCGGGAACACCTACAAGTGATGTAATAGGATATCTGTCTTTCGGTTTCTTTCTTACTTCAGGTAGGGTGATTATCTCTAGATCCTTCTATGCTGGTGCCAACGGCACTGTTCCATGCTTTTCCATGGCTAATATTCCATTGTGTACATGGACCACTTCTTCTTGGTGCATTTTTCTGTTGATGGACGTTTTGGTTTCTTCCAGCTCTTGGCTATGGTACATGTTGCTGCAGTGAAGGATTGCCAGCCTGTGTCTTTTCGATTCAGGTCTACTCAGCGGATAGGCCCATCAGTGGGCCTACCAGATCACATAGTAGCTCAAGTTTTACCTTTAAACACACCTCCATTTTGTTCTCTGTACTGGCTGTTACCAGGTTACATCCCATCAGCAGCTAGAGGGTGCACAGTTCTCTAAAACCCCTTCAGCATTTATACTATGTAGACTTTTTTGCTGATGATCCTTCTGACGGCTGTGAGGGGAATGTGTTTCTAGACTGGATTTGCATGGCTTTATTAATTCCTGACGTTGAGCGTTTTTCCATGCCTTTTTCTATCACAAAAAAAAGAGACAGAATATAAAATGTGCATAAAATATGCCTCTTGAAATTGTCGTTTTGAAATATGGATGTCTTTTGAGATTTTTGCTCGATTTACGACCGAAGGATTGTTTTGAGGACAGGTGTCATTTACAGGCCTGCAAGTATTTTGACTATCAAGTAACCATTACAGCTGCAGTTAGAGCTGCTGTTGTGTGAAACGGCCACAAGGCGGCAGCAGTTCTCATTAACCAAATCTGGTTACTAGGGAAACAGAGCCTCAATGGAAGTCCTGTTCTAGGCTGCAAATTAGAATGGATGGGCCAGGAAAAAGCCCCTTAAGTTTATATCTCACTAAATATTGTTCTTTTTTTAAATTTAATTTTCATTGTTTATCACAGCAAGTGTGATTACAATGTTTTGCTTGTTTTAGGTGTGCAAGATGTGGTTGTTTTCCACATATACCTATCTCTTTTCTTCTTTGGATCCTTTTCCCATTTTAGGTTATGACACAATGTTGAGTAGTCTTCTCTTGGTATTCCGTAGGTCTTTGGTGATTATATACTTCACCTGTGTTTGTATATCTCTGTTAACTCTGACATCCTAATGTATCCAATCCTCACACCTTTCCATTGGTGAACCATGAGTTTGTTTAATGAATCTGTGATTGCCTTTCTCTGTGGAAATATCTTCACTGGTATCAATTTTTAGGTAACACCTATAAGTGATATCACAGGATACGTGTCTTTCGCTTTCTGACTTACTACAAGTTGCGTGATTACTTCTAGACTCATCTACGGTGATGCAAATGGCATTGTGTCATTGTTTTCCTTGGCTAATATTCCATCTGTACGTGGACCGGTTTTTCTTTGTCCACTCACCTGTTGATGGACTTTTGGGTTGCTTCCATGTCTTGGTTATTGTAACACTGCTGAAATGCACATTTGCCTGCCTGTGTCTTTCAACTATGTCTTCTTCGGTTATAGGCCCAGGAGAGGGCCTGTTGGATCATATGGTAGCAAAATGTTTACCTTGTAAAGGTGTCTCCATTCTGTTCTCATTAGTGGCTCTTACCAGGTTATGTTCCACTTAAATTTGAGGGTATGCCCTTGTCCACAACCCTTTCAGCATTTATTGTTTGTAGTTTTTCTGCTGATGTTTATTCTGACAGGTGTGAGCTGACACCTCTTTGAGGTTGGATTTGCATGCATCTCATAATCCCTTGAAATTGAACTTTCAGGCATGTCCTCTTTTTTTTCAAGCTGTGAGTAGCGCTTACCTCTTCAAATGGTTTTCTTGAAGTATGTGTCACATTTTGAAATAGTTTGGCCATTACCTCCCTGAAGACATTCTGAAGGCAGGTTTCATTTACAGCCCTCCAGTACTTGTGCATATGAAGTGACCATGAGCACAGGTTTTAAAGCTGCTGTTGCAGGTATCGGCCATTGGGCGGCAGCATTTCTCCTTTCCCCATTCTGGGAATTACGGAAGGGGTCCTTCCTGCCAGTGGTGTTCCTCGGTTATATATTAGAGAGGAATGTGCCCGGACAAACCCCCAAAAGCTGATGTCTCCTTACTTACGTTTGGTTTCTAAATTGAAAGTATATATATTTTTTTATTGGAGTAATATTCCATTGTGTACATGGACCACTTCTTCTTTGTGCCTTCCTCTGTTGACAGACATTTTTGTTGCTTCCAAGTGTTGGCTGTGGTAAATATTGCTGGAGTGCAGGATTGCCACCCTGTGTCTTTTGGATTCTCATCCTCTCAGGTGATAGGCCCAGCAGTGGGTATGCTTGATTGAATGGTAGCTCAATATTTACCTTATCAAGGCACCTCCTTTGTGTTTTCATTACTGGTTCTTACCATGTCCCACTTAGAAACGAGGGTACGCATTTCTCCACAACCCCTTCAGCATTTATTGTTTGCAGAGTTTTTGCTGATGGCCATTATGACTGGTGTGAGCTGATAGGTTTTTGTAATTTGGATTTGCATGTCTTTAATAATTCCTAATGTTCAGCCTTTTTCCATGCTTTGTTTTCTTTCTGTTACACAAAAACAGAAAAAAACTGTGAGTACGATAAACCACTTGAAGTGGTCTTCTGGGAAGGCTGCCCTGTTTTGAATTTTTCGTCGATTTTTGACCCCAGGATTTTTTTGACAACAGGTGACATTTACAGGCTTGTAATGAGTGTGAATATTTAGTGACCACTAGTACTGGCTTTAAAGGTGCTGTTGGGGGAAACGGCCACAAGGCGGCAGCATTTCTCCGTTCCCAAAACTGGTTTCTAGGGCAGCACAACATTTCTGGAAGTCGTGTCCCCAGGTTGTAAATTAGAATGGAATGTGCTAGGAAAAAAACCCATAAGTTAATATTCCATTATTTCTTTTTCGATTTTTTAGTCTTTTTAAATCGAGGTAATGTTTAGAATATTGTTTGTCCTACGTGTATACAATCTGGTTCATTTGTACATTACACACACACACATATATATATACACACACACACACACACACACACACACACATACGTAATATATTCATGTGCAGATACTCTTCCCATGTAAATTATTGCAGAGTGCTCCATTGACCTCCCTTGCTATATGGTCGGTCTCTTTGATAAATGTATTTAGTAGGTATTTGTACACATATGGTAACCCTAATCTTAATTTTCCATACCACCCACCTTTCCATTTACATAAGAATAGTTTGTTCTCTAAGTCTGTGAGTTTCTTTCTCTGTGAAAATGCTATCATATTTGTCAGTTGTTAGATAACACCTATAAGTGATATCATACTATATGTCTTTTTCTTTCTGACTTACGTCATGTTCTGAGACTATATCTAGGCTCATAAATGGTGCCTCAACGAGCAGTGTTTCACTGTTTTGCATGGCTAATATTCCATTATGTACATGGACCACTTCTTCTTTATCCATTCATCCATTGATGGACATTTTGGTTGCTTCCGTGTCTTGGCTATTGTGAAAACTCCTGCAGTGAAGCTGTTGCAGCCTGTGCCTTCTCGACTCTGGTATTTTCAGGTGAGAGGCTCAGCGGTGGGCCTGCTGAATGGAATGCTGGCTCAATTTTTACTTTTAAACACAGCTCCTTTCTGTTCTCACTATTGGCTCTTATCACTTTACATCTCACCAGCAGCTAGAGGGTACACAGTTCTCTAAAACTCCTTCCGCATTTATTGTTTGTAGACTTTTGGCTGATGGTAGTTGACGTGTGTGAGTTGAAATCTTTTTGTAGGCTAGATTTGCATGAGTTTAAAAATTTATGTTGTCGAGCTTTTATCCATTTTCCTTGTTTTTAGAAAAATAATGAGTAAAATTTACCTCTTCATACTATCTCCTTGAAAATTTTGCCAGTTGTGAATTTTTGAGGGCAGTTGTCCTTTACTGTCCTGAGTCCTTGTGAATGTTAAGTGACCGTTAGCTGTGGTTTTAAAGCCGCTCTTGTGGGAAACGGCCACAAGGCGGCAGCATTTCTACATTTCCAACTCTGGGCTTTTGGGCAACAGAGGGTTCCTGGAAATCGTGTTTGTAAGCTGCAAATTAGAGCAGAATGTGCCACGGCAAACTCCCAAGAGCTTATATCTCCTTACTTCTTGTTTGTTTTTTACATTTAGTTTTTATTTATTATCACAGCAAATTGGATAAAAATACTGTGTTTTTTCTAGGTGTACGGAATCTGGTTCATTATATCAATGTATTGATCTATTCATCTTTGGATCCTTTCCCGTGTAGGTTATTACAGAGTGTTGAGTACACCTCTTTTAGCATTCCATAGGTATTTTGTGATTATATATTTCATATGTATTACTACACGTCTGTTAACCCCCATATCCTAATTCATACCTTCCTTACACCTTTCCATTTGGTTAAACATAATTTGGTTTTCTGAATCTATGAGTGTCCTTCTCTTGGAAATTATTTCATGGCTATCAATTTTTAGGTAACACCTATAAGTGATGTAATAGGATATCTGTCTTTCGTTTTCTTTCTTCCTTCAGGTAGGGTGATTATCTCTAGATCCTTCTATGCTGGTGCCAACGGCAGTGTTCCATGCTTTTCCATGGCTAATATTCCATTGTGTACATGGACCACTTCTTCTTGGTGCATTTTTCTGTTGATGGACGTTTTGGTTTCTTCCAGCTCTTGGCTATGGTACATGTTGCTGCAGTGAAGGATTGCCAGCCTGTGTCTTTTTTTTTTTTTTTTTTGCGGTATGCGGGCCTCTCACTGTTGTGGCCTCTCCCGTTGCGGAGCACAGGCCCCGGACGTGCAGGTTCAGCGGCCATGGCTCAAGGGCCCAGCCGCTCCATGGCATGTGGGATCCTCCCGGACCGGGGCACGAACCCGTGTCCCCTGCATCGGCAGGCGGACTCTCAGCCACTGCACCACCAGGGAAGCCCCTAGCCTGTGTCTTTTTGATTCTGGTCTACTCAAGTGATAGGCCCATCAGTGGGCCTACCAGATCACATGGTAGCTCAATTTTTACCTTTAAACGCACCTCCGTTGTGTTCTCACTACTGGCTGTTACCAGGTGACATCCCACCAGCAGCTAGAGGGTACGCAGTTCTGTAAATCCCCTTCAACATTTATTCTCTGTAGACATTTTTGATGACGATCATTTTGACAGCTCTGAGGTGAATATTTTTGTAGACTGGATTTGCATGGCTTTATTAGTTACTGATGTTGAGCCGTTTTCCTTGCCCTTTTTTTAACAAAAAAAAGAGAGAAAGAAAAAGAAAGAGAAGACAAAAGGAGCGAAAAATATGCCTCTTGAAATTGTCGTTTTAAAATGTGCATGTCTTTTGTCATTTTAAAATGTGCACATCTTTTGAGTTTTTTGCTGGATTTACGACCCAAGGATTTGTTTAGAGGGCAGGTGTCATTTACAGGCCTGCAGTTATTTAGAATATCAAGTGAGCATTAGTGCTGTGTTTTTTTTAACACCTTTTTTGGGGTATAATTGCTTTAGAATGGTGTGTTAGTTTCTGTTTATAACAAAGTGAATCAGTTATACATATACATATGTTCCCATATCTCTTCCCTCTTGCATCTCCCTCCCTCTCACCCTCCCTAACCCACCCCTCCAGGCGGTCACAAAGCCCGGAGCTGATATACCTGTTCTATGCGGCTGCTTCCCACTAGCTATCTATCTTACGTTTGGTAGTGTATATATGTCCATGCCTCTCTCTTGCTTTGTCACAGCTCACCCTCCCCCCTCCCCGTATCTTCAAGTCTGTTCTCCAGTAGGTCTGTGTATTTATTCCTGTCTTACCCCTCGTTTCTTCATGGCATTTTTTCCCTTAAATTCCATATATATTTGTTAGCATACGGTATTTGTCTTTCTCTTTCTGACTTACTTCACTCTGTATGACAGATCTAGGTCTATCCACCTCATTACAAATAGCTCAATTTCGTTTCTGGTTATAGCTGAGTAATATTCCATTGTATATATGTGTCACATCTTCTTTATCCATTCATCCGATGATGGGCACTTAGGTTGTTTCCATCTCCGGGCTATTTTAAATAGAGCTGCAATGAACATTTTGGTACATGACTCTTTTTGAATTATGGTTTTCTCAGGGTATATGCCCAGTAGTGGGATCGCTGGGTCATATGGTAGGTCTATTTGTTGTTTTTTAAGGAACCTCCATACTGTTCTCCATAGTGGCTGTACCAATTCACATTCCCACCAGCAGTGAAGGAGTGTTCCCTTTTCTCCACACTCTCTCCAGCATTTATTGTTTCTAGATTTTTTGATGATGGCCATTCTGACTGGTGTGAGATGATATCTCATTGTAGTTTTGATTTGTATTTCCCTAATGATTAATGATGTTGAGCATTCTTTCATGTGTTTGTTGGCAGTCTGTATATCTTCTTTGGAGAAATGTCTATTTAGGTATTCTGCCCATTTTTGGATTGGGTTGTTGTTTTTATTGTTATTGAGCTGAATGAGCTGCTTTTAATTTTGGGGAATTAATCCTTTGTCAGTTGCTTCATTTGCAAATATTTTCTCCCATTCTGAGCGTTGTCTTTTGGTCTTGTTTATGGTTTCCTTTGCTGTGCAAAAGCTTTGACGTTTTGTTAGGTCCCATTTGTTTATTTTTGTTTTTAATTCCATTTCTCTAGGAGGTGGGTCAAAAAGAATCTTGCTGTGATTTATGTCATAGAGTGTTCTGCCTACGATTTCCTCTAAGAGTTTGATAGATTCTGGCCTTACATTTAGGTCTTTAATCCATTTTGAGCTTATTTTTGTGTATGGTGTTAGGGAGTGATCTAATCTCATACTTTTACATGTAACCCTCCCGTTTCCCCAGCACCACTTATTGAAGAGGCTGTCCTTTCTCCACTGTACATTCCTGCCTCCTTGATCAAAGATAAGGTGACCATATGTGTGTGGGTTTATCTTTGGGCTTTCTATCCTGTTCCATTGATCTATCTTTCTGTTTTTGTGCCAGTACCATACTGTCTTGATTACTGTAGCTTTGTCATATAGTCTGAAGTCAGGGAGCCTGATTCCTCCAGCTTCGTTTTTCGTTCTCAAGATTGCTTTGGCTCTTCGGGGTATTTTGTGTTTCCATACAAATTGTGAAACTTTTTGTTCTAGTTCTGTGAAAAATGCCAGTGGTAGTTTGATAGGGATTGCATTGAATCTGTAGATTGCTTTGGGTAGTAGAGTCATTTTCACAATGTTGATTCTTCCAATCCAAGAACATGGTATATCTCTCCATCTATTTGTATCATCTTTAATTTCTTTCATCAGTGTCTTATAATTTTCTTCATACAGTTCTTTTGTCTTCTTAGGTAGGTTTATTCCTAGATATTTCATTCTTTTTGTTGCAGTGGTAAATGGGAGTGTTTTCTTGATTTCACTTTCAGATTTTTCATCATTAGTGTACAGGAATGCAAGAGATTTCTATGCATTAATTTTGTATCCTGCAACTTTACCAAATTCATTGATTAGCTCTAGTAGTTTTCTGGTAGCATCTTTAGGATTCTCTATGTATAGTATCATGTCATCTGCAAACAGTGACAGCTTTACTTCTTCTTTTCCGGTTTGGATTCCTTTTCTTTCCTTTTCTTCTCTGATTGCTGTGGCTAAAACTTCCAATACTATATTGAATAAGAGTGGTGAGAGTGGGCAACCTTGTCTTTTTCCTGATCTTCGTGTAAATGCTTTCAGTTTTTCATCATTGAGGATGATGTTGGCTGTGGGCTTGTCATATATGGCCTTTATTATGTTGAGGAAAGTTCCTTCTATGCCTACTTTCTGCAGGGTTGTTATAAATGGGTGTTGAATTTTGTCAAAAGCTTTCTCTGTATCTATTGAGATGATCATACGATTTTTCTCCTTCAATTTGTTAATACGGTTTATCACATTGATTTGCGTATATTGAAGAATCCTTGCATTCCTGGAATAAACCCCACTTGATCATGGTGTATGATCCTTTAAATGTGCTGTTGGATTCTGTTTGCTAGTATTTTGTTGAGGATTTTTGCATCTATGTTCATCAGTGATATTGGCCTGTAGTTTTCTTTCTTTGTGACATCCTTGTGTGGTTTTGGTATCAAGGTGATGGTGGCCTCGTAGAATGAATTTGGGAGTGTTCCTCCCTCCGCTATATTTTGGAAGAGTTTGAGAAGGATAGGTGATAGCTCTTCTCTAAATGTTTGATAGAATTCGCCTGTGAAGCCATCTGGTCCTGGGCTTTTGTTTGTTGGAAGATTTTTAATCACAGTTTCAATTTCAGTGCTTGTGACTGGTCTGTTCATATTTTCTATTTCTTCCTGATTCAGTCTTGGCAGGTTGTGCATTTCTAAGAATTTGTCCATTTCTTCCAGCTTGTCCATTTTATTGGCATAGCGTTGCTTGTAGTAATCTCTCATGATCTTTTGTATTTCTGCAGTGTCAGTTGTTACTTCTCCTTTTTCATTTATAACTCTATTGATTTGAGTCTTCTCCCTTTTTTTCGTGATGATTCTGGCTAATGGTTTATCTATTTTGTTTATCTTCTCAAAGAACCAGCTTTTAGTTTTACTGCTCTTTGCTATTGTTTCCTTCATTTCTTTTTCATTTATTTCTGATCTGATTTTTATGATTCTTTCCTTCTGCTAACTTTGGGGTTTTTTTGTTCTTTCTCTAATTGCTTTAGGTGCAAGGTTAGGTTTTTTATTCGAGATGTTTACTCTTTCTTAAGGTGGGCTTGTATTGCTATAAACTTCCCTCTTAGAACTGCTTTTGCTGCATCCCATAGGTTTTGGGTCGTCGTGTCTCCATTGTCATTTGTTTCTAGGTATTTTGTTTTTTCCTCTTTGATTTCTTCAGTGATCACTTCATTATTAAATAGTGTATTGTTTAGCCTCCATGTGTTTGTATTTTTTACAGATCTTTTCCTGTAATTGATATCTAGTTTTATGGAGTTGTGGTCGGAAAAGATACTTGATGCAATTTCAATTTTCTTAAATTTACCAAGGCTTGATTTGTGACCCAAGATATGATCTATCCTGGGGAATGTTCCATGAGCACTTGAGAAAAATGTGTATTCTGTTGTTTTTGGATGGAGTGTCCTATAAATATCAATTAAGTCCATCTTGTTTAATGTATCATTTAAAGCTTGTGTTTCCTTATTTATTTTCATTTTGGATGATCTGTCCATGGGTGAAAGTGGGGTGTTAAAGTCCCCTACTATGAATGTGTTACTGTCGATTTCCCCTTTTATGGCTGTTAGTATTTGCCTTATGTATTGAGGTGTTCGTATGTTGGGTGCATAAATATTTACAATTGTTATATCTTCTTCTTGGATCGATCCCTTGATCATTATGTAGTGTCCTTCTTTGTCTCTTCTAGTAGTCTTTATTTTAAAGTCTATTTTGTCTGATATGAAAATTGCTACTGCAGCTTTCTTTTGGTTTCCATTTGCATGGATTATCTTTTTCCATCCCCTTACTTTCAGTCTGTATGTGTCTCTAGGTCTGAAGTGGGTCCCTTGTAGACAGCATATATAAGGGTCTTGTTTTTGTATCCATTCAGCCAATCTGTGTCTTTTGGTGGGAGCATTTAGTCCATTTACATTTAAGGTAATTATCGATATGTATGTTTGTATTCCCATTTTCTAAATTGTTTTGGGTTCGTTATTGTAGGTCTTTTCCTTCTCTTGTGTTTCTTGCCCAGAGAAGTTCCTTTAGCATTTGTTGTAATGCTGGTTTGGTGGTGCTGAACTGTTTCAGCGTTTGCTTGTCTGTAAAGGTTTTAATTTCTCCATCAAATCTGAATGAGATCCTTGCTGGGTAGAGTGATCTTGGTTGCAGGTTTTTCTCTTTCATCACTTTCAGTATGTCCTGCCTCTTCCTTCTGGCTTGCAGAGTTTCTGCTGAGAGATCAGCTGTTAACCTAATGGGGATTCCCTTGTGTCTTATTTGTTGTTTTTCCCTTGCTGCTTTTAATATGCTTTCTTTGTATTTAACTTTTGACAGTTTGATTAATGTGTGTCTTGGCGTATTTCTCCTTGGATATATCCTGTATGGGACTCTCTGTGCTTCCTGGACTTGATTAACTATTTCCTTTCCCATATTAGGGAAGTTTTCAACTCCAATCTCTTCAAATATATTCTCAGTCCCTTTCTTTTTCTCTTCTTCTTCTGGAACCCCTATAATTCGAAGGTGGGTGCATTTAATGTTGTCCCAGAGGTCTCTGAGACTGTCCTCAGTTCTTTTCATTATTTTTTCTTTATTCTGCTCTGCAGTAGTTTTTTCCACTATTTTATCTTCCAGGTCACTCATTCGTCCTTCTGCCTCAGTTATTCTGCTTTTGACTCCATCTAGAGTATTTTTCATTTCATTTATTGTGCTGTTCATCGCTGTTTGTTTCATCTTAAGTTCTTCTAGGTCCTTGTTAATTGTTTCTTGCATTTTGTCTATTCTATTTCCAAGATTTTGGATCACGTTTACTATCATTATTCTGAATTCTTTTTCAGGTAGACTGCCTATTTCCTCTTCATTTGTTAGGTCTGGTGCGTTTTTTTCTTGCTCCTTCATCTGCGGTGTGTTTTTCTGTCTTCTCATTTTGCTTACCTTACTGTGTTTGGGGTCTCCTTTTTGCAGGCTGCGGGTTCGTAGTTCCTGTTGTTTTTGGTGTCTGTCCCCAGTGGCTAAGGTTGGTTCAGTGTGTTGTGTAGGCTTCTTGTTGGAGGGGACTAGTGCCTGTATTCTGGTGGATGAAGCTGGATCTTGTCTCTCTGGTGGGCAGGTCCATGTCTGGTGGTATTTTGGGGTGTCTGTGGACTTATTATGATTTTAGACAGCCTCTCTGCTAATGGGTGGCGTTGTGTCCCTGTTTGCTAGTTGTTTGGCATAGGGTGTCCAGCACTGTAACTTGCTGTCGCTGAGTGCAGCTGGGTGCTGGCATTGAGATGGAGATCTCTGGGAGATTTTCGCCATTTGATATTATGTGGAGCTGGGAGGTTTCTTGTTGACCAGTGTCCTGAAGTTGGCTCTCCCACCTCAGAGGCACAGCACTGACTCCTGGCTGCAGCACCAAAAACCTTTCATCCACACAGCTCAGAAATAAAGGGAGAAAAATTAGAGAGAAAGAGTCAGTAGAAGTAGGAAGAAAGAAAGAAAGAAAGGAAGGAAGGAAGGAAGGAAGGAAGGAAGGATGGATGAAAGAAAGAAAGAAGAAAAGAAGGAAAGAAAGAAAGGAGGGGGAGGGAGAGAGGGAGGGCGGTGAGAGAAAGGAAGGAAGGAAGGAGGGAAGGAAGGAAGGAAACAAAGAAAGAAAGAAGATAAAGTAAAATAAAGTAAAATATAATAAAGTTATTAAATTAAAATATAATAATTAAGAAAATACATTAAAAAGAAACAAAACGAATGGATAGAACCTTAGGACAAATGGTGGAAGCAAAGCAGTACAGCAAAATCTCATACCGAAGCATACACATACACACTCACAAAAAGAGTAAAAGGGGAAAAAATCATAAATCTTGCTCTCAAAGTCTACCTCCTCAATTTGGGATGATTCGTTGTCTATTCATGTCTTCCACAGATGCAGGGTACATCAAGTTGATTGTGCAGCTTTAATCCGCTGCTTCTGAGGCTGCTGGGAGAGATTTCCCTTTCTCTTCTTTGTTCTCACAGCTCCCAGTGGCTCAGCTTTGGATTTGGCCCCGCCTCTGCATGTAGGTCGCTGGAGGGCTTCTGTTTTTTGCTCAGACAGGACGGGGTTAAAGGAGCCGCTGATTCAGGGGCTCTGGCTCACTCAGGCTGAGGGGAGGGAGGGACGTGGAATGCGAGGTGAGCCTGCAGCAGCAGAGGCCGGCGTGACGTTGCACCAGCCTGAGGCCCGCCGTGCGTTCTCCCAGGGAAGTTTTCCCTGGATCCCGGGAACCTGGCAGTCGTGGGCTGCACAGGCTCCCCGGAAGGGAGGTGTGGATAGTGACTTGTGCTCACACACAGGCCCCTTGGTGGCGGCAGCAGCAGCCTTAGCATCTTCCTCCCGTCTCTGGCGTCCGTGCTTTTAGCCGTGGCTCGTGCCTGCCTCTGGGATCTGTGCTTTTAGCCATGGCTCACGCCCATCTCAGGGGTCCACGCTTTTAGCCACGACTCGCGCCCATCTCTGGGGTCCGTGCTTTTAGCCATGGCTCGCGGTGGTCTCTGGAGTTCCTTTAAGCAGCGCTCTTAATCCCGTCTCCTCATGCACCAGGAAACAAAGAGGGAAGAAAAAGTCTCTTGCTTCTTCGGCAGCTCCAGACATTTTCCCGGACTCCCTCCCAGCTAGCCGTGGTGCACTAAACCCAACAGGCTGTGTTCACACAACCAACACCATTTCTCTCCCTGCGCTCTGACCAAAGCCCGCGCCTCAGCTCGCAGCCCCGCCTGCCCCTGCGGGTGAGCAGACAAGCCTCTCGGGCTGGCGAGCGCCGGTCGGCACCGATTCTCTGTGCGGGAATCTCCCCGCTTTTCCCTCCTCACCCCGTTGCTGTGCTTTCCTCCACAGCTGTGACACTCCCCCTTCCACCACCTGTAGTTTCCGCCTGCAAAAGGGCTTCCTAGTTTGTGGAAACCTTTCCTCCTTCACAGCTCCCTCCCACTGGTGCAGGTCCCATCCCATTCTTTTGTCTCTGTTTTTTCTTTTTCTCTTTTGCCCTACCCAGGTACATGGGGAGTTTCTTGCCTTTTGGGAGGTCTGAGGTCTTCTGCCAGCATTCAGTAGGTGTTCTGTAGGAGTTGTTCCACGTGTAGATGTATTTCTGGTGTATCTGTGGGGAGGAAGGTGATCTCCACGTCTTACTCTTCCACCATCTTCCCCTCCGCTCTAGAGCTGTGTTTAAAGCTGCTGTTTTGAGAAATGTTCACAAGGCGGTAGCAGTTCTCCTTTACAAAATCTGGTTACTAGGGCAACAGAGCCTCAATGGAAGTCGTGTTGTAGGTTGTAAATTAGAATGCAGTGTGCCAGGAAAAAGCCCATTAAGTTTATGTCTCACCACTTCTTATTCATTTTTTTAATTTTAATTTTTTATCACAGCAACTTTGATAACAATGTTTTGCTTGTGCTAGGTGTCTGAGATGTGGTCCTTTTACACATATACATATGTCTATTCTTCTTCGGATCCTTTTCCCATGTAGGTTATGACATAATGTTGAGTAGTCTTCTCTTGGTGTTCCGTAGGTGTTTGGTGATTATATATTTCACCTATGTTTGTATATCTCTGTTAAACCCAATATCCTAATATATACAGTCTCACACCTTTCCTTTGGTGAACCATAAGTTTGTTTAATGAATCTGTGATTGCCTTTCTCTGTGGAAATATCTTCACTGGTGTCAATTTTTAGGTAACACCTCTAAGTGATATCATAGGATATGTGTCTTTTGCTTTCTGACTTACTACAAGTTGCTTGATGACCTCTAGACTCATCTATGGTGCTGCAAATGGCATTGTGCTATTTTTTTCCTTGGCTAATATTCCATCTGTACGTGTACCAGTTCTTCTTTATCCACTCATCTGTTGATGGACTTTGTGTTTGCTTCCATGTCTTGGCTATTGTAATACTGCTGCAATGCAATTTTGCCCCCAGTGTCTTTCTAATTCTGTCTTCTTATGTTATAGACCCAGGACTGGACCTCCTGGATCATATTGTAGCTCAATGTTTACCTTGTAACGGCACCTCCATTCTGTTCTCATTAGTGGCTCTTACCAGGTTAAGTCCCTCTTAAAGTTGAGGGTACGCACTTCTCCACAACCACTTCAGCATTTATTGTTTGTAGTTTTTTGCTGATGGTTATTCTGACTGGTGTGAGCTGATACCTCTTTGTAGTTGGACTTGCACGCGTCTCATAATCCCCTGAAATTGAACTTTCGGGCATGTCCTTTTTGTCTTCAAACTGTGAGTACAGCTTACATCTTCAAATTGTTTTCTTGAAGTATGTGCCACATTTTGAATTATTTTGGCCATTATACCCCTCAAGACACTTTGAGGGCAGGTTTCATTTACAGCCCTCCAGTACTTGTGCATATGAAGTGACTATTAGTACAGGTTTTAAAGCTGCTGTTGCAGGTAACGGCCAGAGGGCGGCAGCATTTCTGCTTTCCCCACTCTGGTAACTAGGGAAACAGACCTTCCTGCCAGTGGTGTTCCTTGGTTATAATTTAAAGCGGAGTGTCCCCGCATAAACCCACAAAAGCTGATGTCTCCTTACTTATGTTTGTTTTTTAAATTGAATTTACATTTTTTATTGCCGTAATATTCCATTCTGTACATGGACCACTTCTTCTTTGTGCATTCCTCTGTTGATGGACATTTTCATTGCTTCAAAGTGTTGGCAGTGTTAAATATGGCTGGAGTGCAGGATTGCCAGCCTGTGTCTTTTTGATTCTCATCCTCTCAGGCGATAGGCCCAGCACGGGTATGCTTGATTGAATGGTAGGTCAATGTTTACCTTTCGAGGCAGCTACATTGTGTTTTCATTAGTGGCTCTTACCACGTCCCACTTAGAACTGAGGGTACGCATGTCTCCACAACCCCTTCAGCATTTATTGTTTGCAGAACTTTTGCTGATGACTATTTTGACTGGTGTGAGCTGATAGGTTTTTGTAATTTGGATTTGCATGTCTTTAATAATTCCTAATGTTCAGCATTTTTCCATGCTTTGTTTTCTTTCTGTTAAACAAAAACAGAAAAAAACTGTGAGTACAATAAACCTCTTGAAATTGTCTTCTTGGAAGGTTGCCCTCTTGATTTTTTTGGTCGATTTTCGATGCCAGGATGTTTTTTGAGGGTAGGTGTCATTTACAGGACTGCAATGAGTATGAATATTTAGTGACCCTTAGCACTGGTTTTAAAGCTGCTGTTGTGGGAAACGGCCTCAAGTCTGCAGCATTTCTCCATCCACAAATCCTGTTACTAGGGCAGCAGATCCTTTCTGGAAGTCATGTTACCAGGTTGTAAATTAGAATGCAATGTGCCAGGAAAAAACCCCATAAGTTTATGTCACATTGCTTCTTGTTCGTTGTTTGAATTTTTTTAATCAGGATAATGATTAGAATATTGTTTGTCCTAGGTGACACAATCTGGTTCATTTGTACATTATATTTATATATATGTATATGTGTATATGTATAGATATATAGATATAGATATAGATATATAGATATAGATGTGCAGATCCTCCTCCCATGTAAATTATTGAAGAGTGTCCCGTAGACCTCCGTTTCTATATGGCCGGTCTTTTTGACATATGTATTTAATACGCATTTGTACACGTATGGTAAACCTGGTCTTAATTTATCCATTCCCTCCACCTTTCCTTTTAGATAAGCATAATTTGTTTTCTAAGTCTGTGAGTGTCTTTCTCTGTGGAAATATGTTCGTTTGGGTCAGTTGTTAGATAACGCCTATAAGTGATATCATAGGATACGTATTTTGCTTTCCGACTTACCTCACGTTCTGTGATGATCTCTAGGCTCATCTATGGTGTCTCAAAGAGCAGTGTTTCATTGTTTTCCAAGGTTAATATTCCATTGTGTACATGGACCACTTCTTCTTTATCAATTCATCTGTTGATGGACATTTTGGTTGCTTCCATATCTTGGCTATTGTGAAAGTGGCTGCAGTGCAGCTGTTGCAGCCTCTGTCTTCTCGATTCTGGTCTTCTCAGGTGAGAGGCCCAACATTGGGCCTGCTGGATGGAATGGTGGCTCGGTTTTACATTTCTTTTTTTTGTGTGTGTGTGGTACCATGGCCTCTCACTGTTGTGGCCTTTCCCGTTGCGGAGCACAGGCTCCGGACGCGCATGCTCAGCGGCTATGCCTCACGGGCCTAGCCACTCTGCGGCATGTGGGATCTTCCTGGACTGGGGCACGAACCCGTGTCCCCTGCATCGGAAGGTGGACTCTCAACCACTGCACCACCAGGGAAGCCCCAGTTTTTACTTTTAAACGAGGTCCTTTCTGTTCTCATTATTGGCTGTAACCACTTTACATCTCACCAGCACCTAGAGAGTACACAGTTCTCTAAAACCCTTTCAGCATGTATTGTTTGTAGACTTTTTGCTGATGGTAGTTGACGTGTGTGAGTTGAAACCTTTTTGTAGATTAGATTTGCATGAGTCTAATAATTCCTGATGTTGAGCTTTTATCCATTTTCCTTTCTTTTGAAGAAGAGTGTGCAAACTTCTCTCTTCATACTATCTCCTTTAAACATTTGCATGTCTTGAATATTTTTGGTCATTCCCTAGCTCAGGACATTTTTTGAGGGCAGGTGTCCTTTACAGCCCTGAGTCTGTGAATGTTAAGTGACCATTAGCAGTGGGTTTAAAGCCGCTCTTGCCGCAAACGGCCACAAGGTGGCAGCATTTCTACATTTCCAACTCTGGGTTTTTGAGCAACAGAGCCTTCCTGGAAATCCTGTTAGTAGGCTGCAAATTAGGGTGGAATGTGCCAGGGCAAACCCCCAAGAGCTTGTATCTCCTTACTCCTTGTTTGTTTTTTAAATTTAATTTTTATTTAGTATCAGAGTAAATTTGATAAAAATGTTGTGTGTGTTCTAGGTGTACAGAATCTGGTTCATTTTATGTATGTATCGATCTATTCATCTTTGGATCCTTTCCCATGTAGGTTATTACGGAATGTTGAGTAGACCTCTCTTGGTATTCCGTAGGTATTTGGTGATTATATATTTCACGTGTATTAGTACATGTCTGTTAACCCCCATATCCTAATTCATACCTTCCTTACACATTTCCATATGATTAAACATAATTTGGTTTTCTGAATCTATGAGTGTCCTTCTCTTGGAAAATATTTCATGGGTATCAATTTTTAGGTAACACCTATAATTGATGTCATAGGATATCTGTGTTTTGGTTTCTTTCTTACTTCAAGTTGGGTGATTATCTCTAGATCCTTCTATGGTGGTGCCAATGGCACTGTTCCATGCTTTTCCATGGCTAATATTCCATTGTGTACACGGACCACTTCTTCTTGGTGCATTTTTCTGTTGATGGACATTTTGGTTTCTTCCAAGTCTTGGCTATGGTACATGTTGCTGCAGTGCAGGATTGCCAGCCTGTGTCTCTTTGATTCTGGTCTACTCAGGTGATAGGCCCATCAGTGATCCTACCAGATCACATGGTAGCTCAATTTTTACCTTTAAACACACCTCCATTCTGTTTTCAGTACTGTCTGTTACCAGGTGACATCCCACCAGCAGCTAGAGGGTACACAGTTCTCTAAAGCCCCTTCACCATTTATAAGTTGTAGACTTTTTTGCTGGTGATCATTCTGACGGCTGTGAGGTGAACGTTTTTGTAGACTGGATTTGCATGGCTTTATTAATTCCTGATGTTGAGCATGTTTCCTTGCCCTTTTTTTAACAAAAAAATAGAGAGAAAAAGAAAGAATACAAAATGTGCGTAAAATATGCCTCTTTAAATTGTCATTTTGAACTATGCACGTCTTTTGAGATTTTTGCTCGATTTAGTGACCACGGATTTGTTTAGAGGGCAGGTGTCATTTACAAGCCTGGAATTATTTTGAATATCAAGTAACCATTATCGCTGGGTTTAGAGCTGCTGCTGTGTGAAACGGCCACAAAGAGGCACAGTTCTCCTTTAACAAATCTGGTTATTAGGGCAACAGAGTCTTAATGAAAGTCGTGTTCTAGGTTGTAAATTAGAATGGAATGTGCCAGGAAAAAGCCCCTTAACTTTATATCCCACTAATTCTTCGTTTTTTAAATTTGATTTTCATTTTTTGTCACAGCAAGTGTGATTACAATGTTTTGCTTGTTCTAGATGTGCAAGATGTGGTTGTTTTACACATATATCTATTGTTCTTTGGATCCTTTCCCCATGTAGGTTACGACACAATGTTGAGTAGTCTTCTCTTGGTATTCTGTAGGTCTTTGGTGACTATATACTTCACCTGTGTTTGTATAGCTCTGTTAACCCCGATATCTTAATGTATCCAATCCTCACACCTTTCCATTGGTGAATCATAAGTTTGTTTAATAAATCTGTGATTGCCTTTCTCTGTGGAAATATCTTCACTGGTGTCAATTTTTAGGTGACACCTATAAGTGATATCATAGTATATGTGTCTTTCACTTTCTGACTTATGACAAGTTGTGTGATTACTTCTAGACTCATCTACGGTGTTGCAAATGGCATTGTGTCATTTTTTTCCTTGGCTAATATTCGGTCAGTGCATGTACCAGTTCTTCTTTGTCCACTCATCTGTTGATGGAATTTTTGGTTGCTTCCATGTCTTGACTATTGTAATACTGCTGCAGTGCACATTTGCCTGCCTGTGTCTTTCCAATTCTGTCATCTTCAGTTTTAGACCAAGTAGTGGGCCTGCTGGATCATATGGTAGGCAATTGTTTACCTTGTAAAGGCACCTCCATTCTGTTCCATTAATGGCTCTTACCAGGTTACGTCCCATTTAAAGTTGAGGGTATGCACTTCTCCATAACCCCTTCAGCACTTATTGTTTGTAGTTTTTCTACTAATTTTTATTCTGACTGCTGTGAACTGATACCTCTTTGTGGTTGGATTTGCACGTGTCTCATAATGCCTTGAAATTTAGCTTTCAGGCATGTCCTTTTTTTTCGTCAAACTGTGAGTACAGCTTACCTCTTCAAACGGTTTTCTTGAAATATGTGCCACATTTTGAAATATTTTGGCCATTACCTCCCTGAAGACATTTTGAGGGCAGGTTTCATTTAGAGCCCTCGAGTACTTGTGCATATGAAGTGCCGATTAGCACAGGTTGTAAAGCTGCTGTTGCAGGCAACGGCCATTTGGCGGCAGCATTTCTGCTTTCCCCATTCTGGTAACCAGGGAAACAGACCTTCTTGCCAGTGGTGTTCCTCTTTTATACACTAGAGGTGAATGTGCCTGGATAAACCCCCAAAGGGTGATGTTGTCATACACTAAACTGTAACCAAAACCGTACCCGTTCCCTAACCCTAACCCTAACCCTTACACTGAGCTGTGCCATAATAATAACCCATACACTAACACTAACACGTACCCTAACCCTAACCCTAAACCTTATACTTACCCAAGTCCTAATTGTAACACGTACACTAACAGTAACACTAACCCTAACAGGTACCCTAAACCGTTGTCGTACCCTAGACAGTGACCTAATCCATACCCTTTCCCTAACGCTAAAGCTAACCCTAAACCGTCCCCTAACCCACAACCTAATCCTAACCCGTATACTAACACTAACCCACACCCTAACATGGATTCCAACCAAATCCGTTGTCGTACACTAACTGGTACCATAAGCTGTATCCATTCCCTAATGCTAATCCTAACCATAGCCCTAACCCTAAATCATACCCTAACCCGTACCCTGATCCTAACCCGTACCTTGGTGGGGGAACCGTATATCACACTGTCACCATAGAAAAACCTACAGACACTGCAGTGATGGTGGCCAATAAGACCGGCTGGACTCCTCGCTACTTCAAAATTTCTTGTGACTCTGGGACTAATGGAATACAGAAGAAGACATCATCTAAGTCTAATACAGAATACCATGTCCTGGTGGATGGTAGAATGACCATCAGTGTGTAGGAATTAGGAACTAATGGATGTATATTCTCAGGTGCTTCACTGACCTGACGTCCTTTACCAAGTACCCAGTAGCCCACAGGGCTCTCGTGGTCAGGCCCCTCCCAGGATTTGGAGCTCACCTGGGCAGGTACCCAGCAGGCCATGGGGCTCTCATGGTCAGGCCCCTCCCAGGATATGGAGCTCACCTGTGCAGATACCCAGCAGCCCATGGGGCTCTCGTGGTCAGGCCCCTCCCAGGATATGGAGCTCAGCTGTGCAGGTACCCAGCAAGACTGGACACACAGGAACCGTGCACATAGCCCCCATTGCAGAGCACCCCCAGCTCACCTGTCACTCAGGGCTGACACAGAGCACCTCAGAGCACGACTTGAACTAACAAACAACATCTCCAACAGGTCTGTGACACTGGGCGTCACTCTGTGCGGCCTCCCTCCACCTGGTCTTCCAGAGACTTCCACTGCAGCCAGGGCACCAGGCCTCTGTCTCCACCCACCACCCCTCCTCTCCCTGACTACTGGGTTCCTCTCATTAGGAGAGGGTCTTCTTGAAGTTGTCTCCCACTCATGGGCCAGATAAAATGATTAGAAAACAAGCCAGAGCTGCAGCCCCTTGTCTATCCTGACTCTCAGGAGCCCACACCTGTTCCTTGGACCTGGTCGGTTCATCAAGGTCCATTTTCTGCTGCTGTGAGCCCCAGAGGGGCGAGGATTGGCTGACCTGGGCAGCCTGACCGTGCCGGCCAGCCCTCTCCAGGTGTGCCTGGTTTGAGGTCAATATAAACACCGCTCCAGGCAGCAAGAGCCCCTTCAGTTGTGTCTGACGCCATATTCTCTGCCCCGTCAGCAGTGTCGGGGCTGGGCTGGTGGGAGGGAGTGAGGGGCCACGGTTTTTAGGGTGGCCCGGTGTGAGTGGGGCTCTGCTGGGCTTTCTGCAGGAGTTGCCAAGCTGCCAACTGCTAAAGAAGAGGATGTGTCACCCATATCTGCTGCTGGAATTTCTCCCCAGGCAGAGGTGAGTAAGGAAAAAAGCAGTGGGGGCTGGGACAGGAGGGGTATCTCAGGCAGGGAAATGGAAAGCTTCCAGAAGTGCGCCCAGGGCCAGGACCATCCTGGTTGGCCTGTAGGCACCAAGTCGGCCTGGGTGCTGTCGCTGGTGTGGCTCCATGGCCCTTCCTCTAGGCTTTCAAGTCCTTGCACAGATTCGGGTGTTTTACCTGGGAACTGTGGGAACAGTTCAGCAGCAGCTGGCCTGGAGCTCAGCTCACGTTTACTCAGAGATGCCTCAGCACGGTCCCCCAGCTTTGCAATGAGGACGCTCCTTGCTGGGGGGGGGGGCGCTGCTGGCTTCATGGGAGACGATTACCCACCTCTGACCAACTTCAGGATTCTTTACCTTTGGAGCAAGTGCCCTGATAGGGTTTTCCTGTTTATAACTGGTGGGTTCTGCTTTTTTTTTTTTTCTTTTTGGGTTCAATGTAGGTTTTATTCCTCTTTTTCGTATTTATAGATAGAAGCATGGAAATAATTCATTCATATAAATACATGTATGGGAATGGAAGAACTATTTTTCTGTTTTACTTTTTGTATGTTTATTTATTTTTTAAATTTTTAATTTTATTATTATACAGCAGGTTCTTTCTGGTTATCGATTTTATACATATGGGTGTATATAAGTCAATCCCAAACTCCCAATTCATCCCAGCACTACTCCCCCACGGCTTTCCCCCCTTGGTGTCCATACGTTTGTTCTCTACATCTGTGTCTCTATTTCTGCCCTGCAAACCAGTTCATCTGTTCCATTTTTCTTGGTTCCACATATATGCATTAATATACAATATTTCTTTTTCTCTTTCTGTCTTATTTCACTCTGTATGACAATCTCTAGGTCCATCGACGTCTGTACAAATGACCCAATTTCATTCCTTTTTATGGCTGAGTAACATTCCATTTTATATATGTACCACATCTTTATCCATTCGTCTGTCTGTGTGCATTTAAGTTGCTCCCATTACCTGGCTATTGTAAATAGTGCTGCAATGAACATTGTGGTGAATGTGTCTTTTTGATTTATGTTTTTCTCTGGGTATATGCCCAGTAGTGGGATTGCTGGATCATATGGTAATTCTATTTTTAGTTTTTTAAGGAACCTCCATATTGTTCTCCGTATTGACTGTATCAATTTACATTCCCACCAATAGTGGAAGAGGGATCCTTTTCTCCACACCCTCCCCAGCATTTATTGCTTGTAGATTTTCTGATGATGTCCATTCTAACAGGTGTGAGGTGATACCTCATTGTAGTTTTGATTTGCATTTCTCTAATAATTAGTGATGTTGAGAAACTTTCCATGTGCTTCTTGGCCATCTCTCTCTGTTCTTGGAATCAATGTCTATTTAGATCTTCTGCCATTTTTGTATTGGGTTGTTTGGTTTTTTTAATATTGAGCTGCATGTGCTGTTTATATATTATTGGAGATTAGTCCTTTGTCTGTTGATTCATTTGCAAATATATTCTCCCATTCTGAGGGTTGTCTTTTCGTCTTGTTTTTACTTTCCTTTGCTTTGCAGAAGCTTTTATGTTTCATTAGTTCCCATTTGTTTATTTTTCTTTTTTATTGCATTACTCTAGGAGGTGGATCAAAAAAGATCTTGTTGTGATTTATGTCAGAGTATTCTTCCTATTTTTTCCTCTAAGAGTTTTATACTGTCCGGTCTTACATTAAGGTCTCTAATCCATTTTGAATTTATTTTTCTGTATGGTGTTAGGGAGTATTCTAATTTCATTCTTTTACATGTAGCTGCCCATTTTCCCCAGAACCACTGATTGAAGAGACTGTCTTTTCTCCATTGTATAGTCTTGCCTCCTGTGTCATAGATTATTGACCATTGGTATGTAGGTTTATCTCTGGGCTTTCTTTTTTTTTCATTTTACAACTTTATTGGAGTATAATTGCTTTACAATGATGTGTTAGTTTCTGCTGTATAACAAAGTGAATCAGCTATACATATACCACCATATCCCCTCCCTCTTGCATCTCTCTCTCACTGTCTCTATCCCACCACTTTAGGTGTTCACAAAGCACTGAGCTGATCTCCCTGTGCTATGTGGCTTCTTCCCAGTAGCTATCGATGTTACATTTGGTAATGTATATATGTCCATGCCACTCTCTCACTTTGTCCCAGCTTACCCTTCCCCCTCCCCGTGTGCTCAAGTCCTTTCTGTACGTCTGTGTCCTTAATCCTGTCGCACCCCTAGGTTCTTCATAAACTTTTTTTTTCTTTAGACTCCATATGTCTGTGTTAGCACACGCTATTTGTTTTTCTCTTTCTGACTTACTTTACTGTGTAGGATAGTCTCTACGTCCATCCATCTCACTACAAATAACTCAGTTTTGTTTCTTTTTATGGCTGAGTAATATTCCATTGTATATATGTGCCAGATCTTCTTTATCGATTCATCAGTCGATGGACACTTAGGTTGCTTCCATGTCCTGGCTATTGTAAATAGAGCTGCAATGAACATTGTTGAACATAACTCTTTTTGAATTATGGTTCTCTCAGGGTAAATGCCCAGGAGTTGGATTGCTGGGTCGTATGGTACTTCTATTTTTAGTTTTTTAGGGAAACTCCATACCGTTCTCCCTAATGGCTATATCAATTTACATTCCCACCAACACTGAAAGAGTGTTCCCTTTTCTCCAATAACTGCCTCTGCAGCAATTATTTTTTGTAGATTTTTTGATGATTGCCATTCTGACTGCTGTGAGTGATACCTCACGGTAGTTTTGATTTACATTTCTGTAACGATTAGCGATGTTCAGCATCCTTTCATGTGTTTGTTGGCAACCTGTATATCGTCTTTGGAGAAATGTCTATTTAAGTCTTCTGTCCATTCCTGGATTGGGTTGTTTGTTTTTGTGATATTGAGCTACAAGAGCTGCTTGTAAATTTTGGAGCTTAATCCTTTGTCATTTGCTTCATTTGAAAATATTTTCTCCCATTCTGAGGGTTGTCTTTTCATCTTCTTTATGTGTTTCTTTGCTGTGCAAAAGCTTTGAAGTTTCATTAGGTCCCATTTGTTTATTTTTGTTTTTATTTCCATTTCTCTAGGAGGTGGGTCAAATAGGATCTTGCTGTGATTTATGTCATAGAGTGTTCTGCCTATGTTTTCTTCTAAGAGTTTAATAGCGTCTGGTCTTAACATTTAGATCTCTAATTTATTTGGAGTTTATTTTTGTGTATGGTGTTATGGATGTTCTAATTTCATTCTTCTATGTGTAACTGTCCAGTTTTCCCAGCACCACTTACTGAAGAGACTGTCTTTTCTCCATTGTTTATCCTTGCCTCCTTTGTCATAGATGAGTTAGCCATAGGTATGTAGGTTTATCTCTGGGCTTTCTGTCTTGTTCCATTGATCTATATTTCTGTTTTGGTGCCAGTACCATATAGTCTTGATTACTGTAGCTTTGTAGTATAGTCTGAAGTCAGGAAGTCTGATTCCTCCAGCTCTTTTAATTTCCCTCAAGACTGATTTGGCTATTCGGGGTGTTTTGTGTCTCCATACACATTTTAAGGTTTTTTTTGTTCTAGTTCTGTAGAAAATGCCACTGATAATTTGCTAGGGATTGCATTGAATCTGTAGATTGCTTTGGGTAGTATCGTCATTTTCACAATATTGATGCTTCTAATCCAAGCATATGGTTAATACTCCCATCTGTTTATATAATCTTTGATTTCTTTCAGCAGTGTCTTATAGTTTTCTGAGTATAGGACTTTGACCTCCTTAGGTAGGTTCATTCCTACATATGTTATTCTTTCTGTTGCAATGGTGTATGGGATTGTTTCCTTAATTTCTCTTTCTCATCTTTCATTGTTAGTGTAGAGGAATGCAAGAGATTTCTGTGCATTAATTTTGTATCCTGCAACTTTACCAAATTCATTGATTAGCTCTAGTAATTTTCTAGTGTCATCTTTAAGATTCACTATGTGTAGTATCGTGTCATTTGCAAACAGTGAAAATTTTACTTCTTTTCCAATTTGTATTCCTTTTATTTCTTTTTTTCTCTGATTGCTGTGTCTAGGCTTTCCAAAACTATGTTGAATAATACTGGTGAGAGTGGACATCCTTGTTTTGTTCCTGATCTTAGAGGAAATTCTTGTAGTTTTTCACCATCGAGAATGATGTTTGTTGTGGGTTTGTCATATATGGCCTTTATTATGTTGAGGTAGATTCCCTCTATGTTCACTTTCTGGAGAATTTTTAATCATAAATCGGTGTTGAATTTTGTCAAATTTTTTTCCTGCTTCTATTGAGATGATATTTGTATTCTACAATTTGTTAATATGGTGTATCACATTGATTTGTGTATATTGAAGAACCCTTGCGTTCCTGGGATAGACCCCACCTGATCATGGTGTGTGATCCTTTTAATGCGTTGTTCAATTCTGTTTGCTAGTATTTTGTTGAGGATTTTTACATCTATATTCATCAGTGATATTGGTCTCTAATTTTCTTTTTCTATAGTATCATTGTCTGGTTTTGGTATCAGTGTGATGGTGGCGTCATAGAATGAGTTTGGGAGTGTTCCTTTCCCTGCAAAGTTCTGAAGAGTTTGAGAAGGTTGGGTGTTAGCTCTTGTCGAAATATTTGATAGAATTCACGTCTGATGCCATCTGGTTCTGGACTTTTGTTTGTTGGAAGATTTGTAATCACCGTTTCAATTTCATTACTTGTGATTGGTCTATTCATATTTTCTATTTATTCCTCTTTCAGTCTTGGAAGGTTATACCTTTCTAAGAATTTGTCCATTTCTTCCAGGTTGTCCATTTGATTGGCATAGAGTTGCTTGTAGAAGTCTCTTAGCATGCTTTGTATTTCTGTGGTGTCTGTTGCAACTTCTCCTTTTTCACTTCTAATTTTATTGATTTGAGTCCTCTCCCTCTTTTCCTTGAGTCTGGCTAACGATTTATCATTTTTGTTTATCTTCTCAAAGAACCAGCTTTTAGTTTTATTGATCTTTGCTATTGTTTTCTTTGTTTCTATTTCATTTATTTCTGCTCTGATCTTTATGATTTCTTTCCTTCTACTAACTTTGGGTTTCTTTCTTCTTTCTCTAATTCCTTTAGGTGTAAGGTTAGATTGTTTATTTGAGAGTTTTCTGGTTTCTTGAGGTAGGCTTGTATTGCTATAAACTTCCCTCTTAGGACTGCTTTTGCTGCATCCCATAGGTTTTGGATCATCATGTTTTTGTTGTCATTTGTCTCTAGGTTGTTTCTGATTTCCTCTTTTCTTTCTTCAGTGATATCTTGGTTATTTAGTGACGTATTGTTGAGCCTCCATGTGTTTCTGTTTTTTACATATTTTTTCCCTGTAATTGATTTCTAATCTCATAACCTTGTGGTCAGAACAGATGCTTGATATGATTTCAGTTTTATTAAATTTCCTGAGGCTTTATTTGTGACCCAAGATGTGATCTATCCTGGAGAATGTTCTGCGTGAAGTTGAGAAGAACATGTAATCTGCTGTTTTTGGATGGAATGTCCTATAAATATCAACTAAATCTATTTGGTCTCTTGTGTCATTTAAAGTTTGTGTTTCCTTATTAATTTTCTGTCCGGATGATCTCCATTGGTGTAAGTAAAGTGTTAAAGTCCCCTGCTATTATTGTGTTACTGTCGATTTTGTCTTTTATAGCTGTTAGCAGTTGCCTTATGTATTGAGGTGCTCCTATGTTGGGTACATATATATTTATAATTGTTATGTCTTCTTTTTGGATTGATTCCTTGATCATTCTGTAGCGTCCGTCCTTGTCTCTTGTAACACTCTTTATTTTAAAGTCTATTGTATCTGATATGAGTATTGCTACTCCAGCTTTCTTTTGATTTTCATTTGCATGGAATATCCTTTTCCATCCCCTCACTTTCAGTCTGTATGTTTCCCTAGGTCTGAAATGGGTCTCTTATAGACTGCATATATATGGATCTTGTTTTTGTATCCATTCAGCAAGACTGTGTCTTTAGTTTGGAGCATTTAATCCATTCACATTTAAGGTAAATATTGATATGTATATTCCTATTACCATTTTCTTAATTGTTATGTGTTTGTTTTTGTAGATTCTTTTCTTCTGTTGTGTTTCCCACTTAGATAGTTTCCTTTAGCATTTGTTGTAGAGCTGGTTTGGTGGTGCTGAGTTCTCTTAGCTTTTGCTTGTCTGTAAAGCTTTTGATTTCTCCATTGAATCCGAATGAGATCTTGCTGGGTAGAGTTCCTTTGGTTGTAGGTTCTTCCCTTTCATCACTTTAAATATATCAGCCAACTCCCTTCTGGTTTGTAGAGTTTCTGCGGAGAAATCAGCTGTTAACCTTATGGGAGTTCCCTTGTATGTTGTCATTTTTCCCTTGTGCTTTCTATAATTTTTCTTTGTCTTTAATTTTTGTCAGTTTGATTATTATGTGTCTCGGCATTTTTCTCCTTGGGTTTATCCTGCCTGGGACTCTCTGTGCTTTCTGGACTTGGGTGGCTACTATTTCCTTTCCCGTGCTAGGGAAGTTTTCGACTATAATCTCTTCAAATATTTTCTCGGGTCCTTTCTCTCTCTCTTCACCTTCTGGGATCCCTATAATGCAAATTTTGTTGCGTTTAATGTTATCCCAGAGGTCTCTTAAGCTGTCTTCCTTTCTCTGCATTCTTTTTTCTTTATTCTTTTCTGCAGCAGTGAATTCCACCTTTCTGTCTCCAGGCCAGTTATCCGTTCTTCTGCCTCAGTTATTCTACTATTGATTCCTTCTAGTGTATTTTTTTTTTTTTTTGCGGTACACGGGCCTCTCACTTTTGTGACCTCTCCCGTTGTGGAGCACAGGCTCTGGATGTGCAGGCTCAGCGGCCATGGCTCACGGGCCCAGCCGCTCCTTGGCATGTGGGATCTTACCAGACTAGGGCACGAACCCATGTCCCCTGCATCGGCAGGTGGACTCTCAACCACTGCGCCACCAGGGAAGCCCCCTTCTAGTGTATTTTTCATTTCAGTTATTGTATTGTTCATCTCTGTTTGTTGGTTCTTTAATTCTTCTAGGTCTTTGTTAACTATCTCTTGCATCTTCTCGATCTTTGCCTCCATTCTTTTTCCAAGGTCTTGGATCATCTTCACTATCATTATTATGAATTCTTTTTCTGGAAGGTTGCCTATCTCCACCTCATTGAGTTGTTTTTCTGGGGTTTTATCTTGTTCCTTCATCTGGTACAAATTCCTCTGCCTTTTCATTTTGTCTATCTTTCTGTGAATGTGGTTTTCCATCCACAGGCTGAAGAACTGTAGTTCTTCTTGCTTCTGCTGTCTGCTCTCTGCTGGATGAGTCTATCTTAGAGGCTTGTGCAGCATTCCTGATGTGAGGGACTGGTGGTGGGTAGAGCTGCGTGTTGCTGTGGTGGGCAGAGCTCAATAAAACTTTAATCCGCTTGTCTGCTGATGCATGGGGCAGAGTTCCCTCTCTGTTTGTTGTTTGGCCTGAGGCGACCCAGAACTGTGGCCCACCTGGCTCTTTGGTGGGGCTACCTGCGGACTCTGGGAGGGCTCATGCTAAGGAGGACTTCCCAGAACTTCTGCTGCCAGTGTCCTTGTCCACACGGTGAGCCCCAGTCACCCCCCGCCTCTGCAGGAGACCCTCTAAGACTAGCAGGTAGGTCTGCCCAGTCTCCTATGGGGTCACTGCTCCTTCCCTTGGGTCCTGATGTGCACACTACTGTGTGTGTCCTCCAAGAGTGGAGTCTCTGTTGTGACTCTATGTCTCTGAGTGGGGTTGAGACTCTGAGACTGAGTGGAGTCTCACAGACTCTGTGTCCTGTGAAACTTCGATGCTTTGTGGTTCTAGAAATCCTATAAGAGACGGTCCACAGCAGGTGAAGCTAATGCTGTCGGTGGAGGTGGTGAAGCCAAAGATCTGCAGTTCAGACTAAAGGTGCCAATGTACATTCAGGACAAAACAATCTCATGTGAATGTAGTTCAGGCAGGTTTAACATAAATAGAGTCAGGTTAATGCCTAACATCTTCTATCTTGTGCCTCCCCTCAGGGACCCCCTCCTCAGTTCCTGAGGCTCCTGTAACTCATGTACAGTGGAAGGGAGACTGGGCTCTGTCCAGTCTGAGCCCTGAGTTACCCTGTGTGTATCTTAGGATACTTTGTATTTCTGTGGTGTCTGTTGTAACATCATCGCTTTCATTTCTGATTTATTTGGGCCCTCTCTTTTTTAAAAACACATACTACTATTGTCTTTTATTCTTTACAGAAGCTAAAAAAATGTTTGATCTATTACCCTTACTCTATGTATAGGTTTTTCAGGGAGATTTTTACTTTTGTTTGTTTTCTTGTTACTATCAATAATTAGTGAGACTTCTTTTAAGCTTAAGTAAATTCCTTCAACATTGCATATAAGGCTGGTTTATTAGTGATGAACTCTTTTAGCTTTTGCTAGTCTGGGAAACTCTTGACCTCTCCTTCAATTCTTTCTTTCCTCCATAAATTTATTTATTTATTTATTTTTGGCTGTATTAGGTCTTCATTGCAGTGCGTGGGCTTTTCTCTAGTTGTGGCAAGTGGAGGCTACTCTTCGTTGTGGTGCATGGGCCGTTGTGGTGCATGGGCTTCTCATTGCAGTGGCTCTTCTTGTTGTGCAACATGGGCTCTAGGTGCTCAGGCTTCAGTAGTTGTGGCTAGCAGGCTCAGTCGTTGTGTCTCATGGGCTCTAGAGCACAGGCTCAGTAGTTGTGGCACACAGGCTTAGTTGCTCTGTGGCATGTGGGATCTTCCTGGATCAGGGCCCGAACCCGTGTCCCCTGCATTGGCAGGCAGATTCTCAACCACTGTGACATCAGGGAAGCCCTGTCCTGCAATTCTGAATAATAATTTTGCTGGTAGAGTATTCCTGTTGTAGACTTTTTCTTTTTAGCCCATTGATTATATCCTATCATTCCTTCCTAGTTTGAAAATTGTGCTGAGAAGTCATCTGACAGTCTTATGGGAATACCTTGAACATAACTAGACCCTTTTATTTCACTGCCTCTGTGATCACTCTTTAAATTTTTAAATTTTTGGAGCTTTATAATGTGTCTTGGTGTGGACCTGTTTGTCTTCATCTTGTTTGGGACTCTGTTTTTCCTGGACCTGGATGTGTGTTTCCTTCCCCAGGTTAGGAAAGTTATCAGTTACTCTATCCTCCAATAAGTTATCTGCCCGTTTCTCTCTTCTCCTCGTTCTGGGGCCCCTGTAATGCTCATGTTAATACTCTTGATGTTGTCTCAGAGGTCCCTTTACGTATACTCTTAATTGCTTTTACTTTGTGCTATTCAGTTTGGGTGATTTTCACTACTCTGTTTTCCATTTCACTGATCTGTTCTTCTGTATCATACAGTATAATGTGGCTTCTCTCATGTACATGTGTGTGTGTTTTAATCTCTTTTATTGTATTGTTCACTGTTTTGTTCTTTTTGACATGTTATTACTCTGTTGAAATTCTCACCATGTCTATCTATTCTTCTCCTGACTTGGGTGAGCGTCTTTATAATCATTACTGTGAACACTTTTTTTTAATCGGGTAGAATGCTTATCCCTGTTTTATTCAGTTCTTTTTCTGATGTCGTGTCTTGTTACTTCATTTGTAACATATTCCTCTATTTCCTTATGCTTCCTAATTCTCTGTACATCTTTATTCATTAGGTTCAGGTTGTTACATTCCCGGGTCTCAGAGAAGTGGCCTTATATAGGAGATGACTGATAGGGCCCAGCAGCACATTGTCCTCTGGCCAGCAGAGCCACATGCTCCAGGGGTGTTCCCTGTGTGGGCTGCACACACCTTTCTCTTACGGCGGGGCCAACTGCTGTAGACAAGCTGGTAGGTGGTATTGGACCCTGGCCTAAATGCCTGTGAGCCCCTGCAGTATGCGATTGATTGCCATGGGTATGCTGATATCCAAGGCAGCCCTCCATTATGGGTGGCTGTGTGGTGCTCCAGGTGCACAGGTGGACAGCATAGGCCCCCAGTGTGTCTGGTTGTGAGACCTTCTGGTGCGGGAGTGCTATGGGCATGGTGGTAAATGGGGCAGGCCCCTGATTCTAATCAGTTCCAGGGAAGATTCTAAAATGTTGCTTGCCCATGTCTCAGTTCCTAGTGGGAGTCCCAGTTGCCTCTTGCCTTTCCAAGAAGCTCTCTGAGATTAGCAAGTGGGTCTGGCACACGTGTCTTTCACTCTATTGGCTCTGCACAGGGACTGAGAACATGTGAGATTTGTGTGTGCCCTATGAGAGCAGTCTCAGTTTCCTTTAGTCTCCAGATTTCCTGAAAATAAACCCCGCAAGTTTTCAAAGCCAGACCTGCTGTGTTCTTTTCTTCCAGTGCAGGAACCCTGGGCTGAGCAGCCTGATGCCAGGATCATACCCTTCCCTCCATGTGGAGGACCTATGCAATTGTGATATCTTCCAGCTGTGGGTCACTGTGCTATAGGTGTGGGTTCCAATTAGACTGTTTCCAGTCCTCCTACCTGCCTTGTGGTTTCTCCTTCCTTATATCTTTAGTTGTGGAAAACATTCCCTGCTGGTCTTCAGAGATAATTTCCGTGTAAGTTGTTGTAATTTGGGTGTGCCTTTGGCAGCAGGGGAGCTCAGTATCTTCCTACTCTATCATCTTGATCCCCTCTCAAGAATTCTTTGAAAATATATGCATCTATTACTGTAAACATAACTCTTTGAATTGCAGTCTTGTTCCTGTATTCCATAAATTTAGGTACTTTGTGTTTCCAATTTTGTTTGCTTTAAGATTTCTTTTAAATTTCCGTTTGGATTTATTCCTGTATGCATTGGCTATTCAGGAGCTTATTGTCCAATTTCCAGGTGTTCTTGAATTTTCAATTATTCTTTTTAACATTGAATTTCAGTTTCATACCATTGTGGTTGGAAATGATCCGCGATATGATTTCAATATTCTTGGATTTTTGAAGACTTGTTTTGTGGCTTAACATAGGATCTACCCTAGGCAATGTTCTATGTGTACTTAAGAACAATGGAAAGTTTGCTGCTGTTGAGTGGAATATACTGTAGATGTATGTTAGGTTCATTTGATATCAAGTGTGTGTTCAGGTTCAGTGTTTCCTGATTGATATTATGTCCGGATGATCTATACAGTGTTGAAAGTTGGGTGTCGATGTTTCTTACCATTATTTTATTTCTGCACATTTTCCCCTTCACGTGGGTTAATATATTCTTTATATGTTGAGAGGCTCCAAAGCTGGATACATACATATTTATAATTGTCATGATTTCTTGATGAATTAATCCATTTATCATTATATGATAACCTCCTTTCCTTTGAGAGGTTTGACTTCAAGTCTTTTTTATCTCATAATAGACTAGTCAGTCAAGTATCATTTTCATGGAGTATTTTGTTCCCAATTTTTCAATTTTATGCTATATATGGATTAGAAGTTAACATGAATATCTTGTACACAGTATAATTGAACTTTCTTTAATCCATTCAGCCACCCTATGGATGATTTAAATTGAAGTATAGTTGATTTACAATATTACATTAGCCTCAGGGGTACAACATATGGATTGAATATTTTTATAGATCGTGTTCCACTAAAGTGATTACACAATAATGTCTATATTTCCCTGTGTTGTGCTATATATCCTTGTTTGTTTATTTCATACATAGGGATACTGGATTTAGAGAAACAAACTACTGTTTTTCCCTCCCCCTTTACGTCGCCCCACCAGTAACCACTAATTTGTTCTCTGTGAGTCTATTTCTGTTTTGTTATATACATACATTTCTTGCATTTTTAGATTCTACAGAGAAGTGAGAACATAGTGTATTTGTCCTTCTCTAACTTAAGTACGCATAAATATTCTAGGCCTATCCATGTTGTTGCAAATGGCAGACTTTGATCCTTTTAATGGCCGAGTAATAGTCTATTGTGTATACATACCACATCTTCTTTATCCACTCATCTGTTGATGGACATTTAGTTTGCTTCCATATGTTGGCAATTGTAAATAATGCTGCTATGAACATTGGGATGCATGTATCTTGTTAAATTGGTGTCTTCATTTTCTTTGGACATATACCAAGCAGTGGAATTGCTGGCTAATATGATAGTCCTACTATTAGCTTTTATCAGGACCTCCATATTCTTTTCATAGTGGGTGTACCAACTTACAATCCCGCCACCAGTGTACTAGGATTGCCTTCTCCATGTCATGAACAACGTTTCATATTTGTATACTTTGGAATAACAGCCACGTTGAGAGGTGTGACCTGACGTCTCATTATGGGTTTTCTTGTGGATCATTCATTAAATTTAATTTACAAAAGAAGATGATAGGCTGGATGTGATCTCCAGGTTTAGTTTGCTAATGCCTGGTATAGGTTAATTTGGGGAGAATTAATACCTTTACAATGGTATTTATTGCTTACATTTTTCAGGTTGACATTTAGTGATTGGAAACATTTAAAATTTTTTCTCCCTGAAGGATATATGAAGTCTGTTGGTTTGTTTCTGTTTTATAAATTTGTTCATTTCTATCATTTTTTAGACTCCACTATAAGTGATATCATATGATATTTGTCTTTTTCTATCTGACTTACTTCACTTAGAATGAAATAATGTCATTTGCAGCAACAGGAATGGACCTAGAGGTGATCATGCTTTTTCATTTCTGAGTAATATTTATTTGATTGTGTACATGTACAACTTCTTCATTATCCATTCATCTGTTGATGGACATTTTGGTTGCCTCCATGTCTTGGCTATTGTAAACAGTGCTGCAGTGCATGTTTGGGTTTGGGTGCATTTGCCATTTTCATTTCTGGCTTTCTGCAGATATACACCCAGAAGTAAGACTGCTGGATGATATGGTAGCTCTATTTTTACTTTTAAAAGACATCTCCATACTGTACTTTATAGTGGCTCTTACCAGCTTACATCACACCAACAGCATAGGAGGGTTCCCTTTTCTCCATGTCCTCTCCAGCATTTATGGTTTGTAAACGTTTTGATGATGGCCATTCTGACTGTGTGAGGTGAAGCCTTGTTGTAGTTTTGATTTGCATGTGTCTCTCCAATGACACAAGATTTTGAGCATCTTTGCATGTGTTTTTTTAAACACTGTGAGGAAAAGTTACAGTTGACATTGGGTTTTTGAAAGTCTGACTATTTTGAATTTTTGCTCGATAACTACCACAGGACATTTGTTAAGGGCAGGTGTCATTTACACCCTGGCAGTCCTTGTGAATATGAAGTGCCCATAAGCACATGTTTTAAAGTTGCTGTTGTGGAAATGGGCACAGATGTTAGGATTTCCTTCATGCCCCTCTCTGGTTACTTGGGTAACCAGACCCACTGTGGAAGACGGGCTCTTGGATTGTAAATGAGTGTGGGCTGTGGCAGAACAAACACCCCAAATCTTCTGTTTTGTTACTTCTTGTTTTTGTTTTAATTTAATTTTTCTTTTTTATTGGAGTAAAGTTGATTTAAACTATTCTGTTTGTGGTAGGCGTACAGAATCTTGTTCAGTTATGTATATTCATATGTGTATTCATCTTCAGATCCTTTTCCCATATAGGTTATTAGAGAGTGTTGAGTAGACTTCCCTTTGTTATGCAGTAGGTCCTTGTTGATAATCTATTTTGTATGTATTAGTGTGTAAATATTTCCCCCAGCCTCCTGATTGATTTATTCCTTCCACCCACCTTTCTCATTGGGTAAGCATAAGTTTGTTTTCTAAGTCTGTGAGTCTGCTTCTCTCTCTTTTATTTTATTTTTTTGGCTGTACTGCAAGGCATGTGTGATATTAGTTCTCCCAGCACCAGGGATCGAACCCCTGCCCCCTGAAGTGGAAGCTCAGATTCTTAACCATTGGACCACCTGGAAAGTCCCTGTTTCTCTCTTGTAAATTAGTTCATTGGTATCAATTTTTAAATTTCAGCTATAAGTAGTATCATATGATATTTGACTTTCTCTTTCTGACTTACTTCACTTAGTATGATTATCTCTAATTCTATCTATGATGCTGCAAATGGCATTCCTTCATTCTTTTCATTTCTGAGTAATATTTCACTGTGAACATGTACCGCTTCTTTATCCGTCCATCTGCTGATGGATATTTTGGTTGCTTCCATGTCTTAGACGTTGTAAATTGTGCTGCGGTACACATATGGGTGCATGTGTGTTTTCCAACTCTGGTTTTCTCCTGTTATAGGCCTGGGAGTGGGACAGCTGGATCATATGGTACCTCTAAATTTACCTTGTAAAGGCACCTCCATACTCTTATTTATAGTGGCTGTTACCATGTTAGATCCCAACAGCAGCATAGGAGGGTTGCCTTTTTTCTACAACCTCTCAAGCATTTACTGTTTGTAGATGTTTCAATGGTGGCTATTCTTACTCATGTGAAGTGACCCCTCATTGTAGTTTTGATTTCCATGACGCTAATAATATAGGAGTTAGAACATCTTTTCAAGTGCTTTTCTTTTAAACAGTGTAAAATTTACCTATTGAAATAGGATCTTGAAAGTCTGTTCCTTTGGAATTTATTTTGCTTACCTACCTGTGGACATTTCCTGATTGTGGGTGTCATGTAGAGCCCGACAGTTCTTCTGAATATTAAGTACCCATAAGCATTGTTTTTAAAGTTGCAGGAAAGGGCAACAAGGCAGTGGAATTTATTCATACTCACCTTGATTGCTAGGTAAAACATTGGTCTAGTGGAATTCCTCTTCCTAGATTGTATATTGGAGTGTAAAGTGCCAGGACAAATACACAAAATCTTGTGTCACATTACTTCTTGTTTAATTTAATTTTTATTTCTTATCAGAGTAAATTTGATTACAATGTTGTGTTTGTTCTAGGTGTAAAGAAGCTGTTCATTCATATGTATACATATATCTAATCAGGTTTAGATTCTTTCGCATGTTGGTCATTAGAGAGAGTTGAGTAGACCTCCCTTGGCATCCAGTAGGTCCTTCTTGATTATATATTTTATATGAATTATTAAATGCACGTTAACCCCAACATCCTAATTTTTCCATTCCTTTCACCTTTTTCAAAGTCTGTATGGGTCTTTCGCAGTGGAAATATATTCATGGGTATCAATTTTTAGATAACCCTAGTAAATGATGTCATCGGATATTTGTCTTTCTTTTTGTGACTTACTTTACGTAGTATGATTACCCCTAGGTTCATCAGTGGTGATGGAAAAGGCATTGTTTCATCATTTCCATGGCTAATATTCGATTGTGTACATGTACCACTTCTTTGCCCATTCATTTGTTTTTGAACATTTTGCTTGCATCCATGTCTGGCTATCGTAAGTATCGCTGAAGAGCATTTTTGGGTACCTGGGTATTTCTGAATTCTGGTGTTCTCGGGTTACAGGCCCATTAGTGTTTTGGCAGGATCACATAGTAGCTCAATTTTTACCTTTTAAAGGCACCTTCATTCTGTTCTGATTAGTGGCTGTTACCAGTTTACATCCCAGCAACAGCATATGAGTGTATCCATTCTCGGAAACCCATTCAGCATTTATTGTTTGCAGACATTTTTCTCTGATGGCCATTCAGACTATTGTGAGCTGATACCTTTTGGTAGTTTAAATTTGCATGTCCCTAATAATTTTTGATGTTGAACATTTTTTCATGTCCTTAAAAAAAACACTGTGAGGAAATTTACCTCTCGAAATTGTCTTCTCCGGATTTTCTACTGTTTTGCATATTAATGTCCATTCCTGACCGCAAGATATTTTTTGAGGGCAGGTGTCATTTAAAGCCCTGCAGTCCTTGTGAATATTAAGTGACCAATAGCACTGGGATTAAAGCTGCTGTTGCGGGAATTGACCACAAGGCGGCAGATTTCTACATTCCCAGCTTTGGTTGCAAGGACAGGAGAGCCTTCCTTGAAGTTGTGGTCCTAGGTTGCAAATTGTAGTGGAATGTCCCAGGACAAACTCCCAAAAGCTTATGTCTCCTACTTAGGTTTGTTTTCTAAATTTATTTTATGTTTCTTATTGGAGTAAATTTTTTTAAACTAGATTCTTCCTCGATCTACAATTTCCCCTCTCTCCTTTGCCTTTAATATTTATTTATTTATTTTTGGCTGTGTTGCGTCTTCGTTTCTGTGCGAGGGCTTTCTCTAGTTGCGGCAAGCGGGGACCACTCTTCGTCAAGGTGCGTGGGCCTCTCGCTATTGTGGCCTCTCTTGTTGTGGAGCACAGGCTGCAGACGCGCAAGCTCAGTAGTTGTGGCTCATGGGCATAGTTGCTCCACGGCATGTGGGATCCTCCCAGACCAGGGCTCGAACCTGTGTCCCCTGCATTGGCAGGCAGATTCTCAACCACTGCACCACTAGGGAAGCCCCTATTGGAGTAAATTTTATTAGAGTGTTGTGATTCTCTGGATGTACCAATTAGGATCAATTTTTCATACATATATCTGTTCATCATTGGATCCTGTTACCATGTAGGTTATTATAGAGTGTTGAGTAGAGCTCCCTTGGTATTTGGTAGGTGTTTGGTGATTATATAATTTATATATATTAATGATTATATGATTTGTATATTTTATATATTATAAGTTTATATACTTATAACATATATTAGTGTATGTATGTTAACCCCATAATCCTAATTTACTCATCCTCCCACCTTTCATTTTGGTTAACCATTAGTTTGTTTTATACGTCTCTGAGTGCCTTTTCCTTTGGAAATATGTTCATTGGTAGGAATCTTAAGATAACATCTATAAATTATATCATAGGATATATATCATACACTTTTGACTTCACATAATATGATTATTTCTAGACTCACCTGTAGTCATGAAAATGACATTGTTCATTTTTCTGAAAGCTAATCTTCCATTAGGTACATGTACCACTTCTTCTTTGTCCTTTCATCTGTTAACTGACATTTTTGCTGCTTCCATGTCCTGGCTATTTTCAGTATTACTTCAGTACAGGTTTGTCAGCGTGTGTCTTCCCGATTCGGCACTTAGGTGATAGGCCCAGTGGTGGGCGTGTTGGATCGAATGACATCTCAATTTTTACTTTTAAACGCAGCTCCTTTCTGTTCTCATTACCGGATCTTACCACTTTACATCTCACAAGCAGCTAGAGGATACACAGTTCTCTAAAACACCTTCAGCGTTTATTGTTTGTAGACTTTTGGCTGATGGTAGTTGACTTGCGTGAGTTGAAACTTTTTTGTAGGCTAGATTTGCATGAGTCTAATAATTCCTGATGTTGAGCTTTTATCCATTTTCTTTTTTTATTTGAAAAATAGTGGGTAAAACTTACCTCTTCATACTATCTCCTTGAAAAATTTGCCAGGTTTGAATTTTTTTGGCCATTCCATACCTCAGCACAAGTTCTGATGGCAGGTGTGCTTTACAGCCCAGAGTGAGTCCTTGTGAATGTTAAGTGACGGTTACCTGTGGTTTTAAAGCCGCTCTTGCGGGAAATGGCACAAGGCGACAGCATTCCGACGTTTCCAATTCTGGGATTTTGGGCAACAGATCTTTCCTGGAAATCGTGTTTGTAGGCTGCAATTTAGAGTGGAATGTGTCAGGGCAAACGCCCAACAGCTTATATCTCCATAATTCTTGTTTGCTTTTTTTAAATTTAATTTTTATTAATTATAAGAGCAAATTTGAGAAAACTGTTGTGTGTGTTCTAGCTGAAAAGAATCTGCTTCATTATATCTATGTATAGATCTATTCATCTTTGGATCCTTTCCCATGTAGGTTATTACAGAGTGTTGAGTAGACCTCTCTTGGTATTCCATAGGTATTTTGTGATTATATATTTCATATGTGTTAGTACATGTCTGTTAACCCCCATATCCTAATTCATACATTCCTTACACCTTTCCATTTGGTTAAACATAATTTGGTTTTCTGAATCTATGAGTGTCCTTCTCTTGGAAAGTATTTCATGGGTATCAAACTTCCGGGAACACCTACAAGTGATGTAATAGGATATCTGTCTTTCGGTTTCTTTCTTACTTCAGGTAGGGTGATTATCTCTAGATCCTTCTATGCTGGTGCCAACGGCACTGTTCCATGCTTTTCCATGGCTAATATTCCATTGTGTACATGGACCACTTCTTCTTGGTGCATTTTTCTGTTGATGGACGTTTTGGTTTCTTCCAGCTCTTGGCTATGGTACATGTTGCTGCAGTGAAGGATTGCCAGCCTGTGTCTTTTCGATTCAGGTCTACTCAGCGGATAGGCCCATCAGTGGGCCTACCAGATCACATAGTAGCTCAAGTTTTACCTTTAAACACACCTCCATTTTGTTCTCTGTACTGGCTGTTACCAGGTTACATCCCATCAGCAGCTAGAGGGTGCACAGTTCTCTAAAACCCCTTCAGCATTTATACTATGTAGACTTTTTTGCTGATGATCCTTCTGACGGCTGTGAGGGGAATGTGTTTCTAGACTGGATTTGCATGGCTTTATTAATTCCTGACGTTGAGCGTTTTTCCATGCCTTTTTCTATCACAAAAAAAAGAGACAGAATATAAAATGTGCATAAAATATGCCTCTTGAAATTGTCGTTTTGAAATATGGATGTCTTTTGAGATTTTTGCTCGATTTACGACCGAAGGATTGTTTTGAGGACAGGTGTCATTTACAGGCCTGCAAGTATTTTGACTATCAAGTAACCATTACAGCTGCAGTTAGAGCTGCTGTTGTGTGAAACGGCCACAAGGCGGCAGCAGTTCTCATTAACCAAATCTGGTTACTAGGGAAACAGAGCCTCAATGGAAGTCCTGTTCTAGGCTGCAAATTAGAATGGATGGGCCAGGAAAAAGCCCCTTAAGTTTATATCTCACTAAATATTGTTCTTTTTTTAAATTTAATTTTCATTGTTTATCACAGCAAGTGTGATTACAATGTTTTGCTTGTTTTAGGTGTGCAAGATGTGGTTGTTTTCCACATATACCTATCTCTTTTCTTCTTTGGATCCTTTTCCCATTTTAGGTTATGACACAATGTTGAGTAGTCTTCTCTTGGTATTCCGTAGGTCTTTGGTGATTATATACTTCACCTGTGTTTGTATATCTCTGTTAACTCTGACATCCTAATGTATCCAATCCTCACACCTTTCCATTGGTGAACCATGAGTTTGTTTAATGAATCTGTGATTGCCTTTCTCTGTGGAAATATCTTCACTGGTATCAATTTTTAGGTAACACCTATAAGTGATATCACAGGATACGTGTCTTTCGCTTTCTGACTTACTACAAGTTGCGTGATTACTTCTAGACTCATCTACGGTGATGCAAATGGCATTGTGTCATTGTTTTCCTTGGCTAATATTCCATCTGTACGTGGACCGGTTTTTCTTTGTCCACTCACCTGTTGATGGACTTTTGGGTTGCTTCCATGTCTTGGTTATTGTAACACTGCTGAAATGCACATTTGCCTGCCTGTGTCTTTCAACTATGTCTTCTTCGGTTATAGGCCCAGGAGAGGGCCTGTTGGATCATATGGTAGCAAAATGTTTACCTTGTAAAGGTGTCTCCATTCTGTTCTCATTAGTGGCTCTTACCAGGTTATGTTCCACTTAAATTTGAGGGTATGCCCTTGTCCACAACCCTTTCAGCATTTATTGTTTGTAGTTTTTCTGCTGATGTTTATTCTGACAGGTGTGAGCTGACACCTCTTTGAGGTTGGATTTGCATGCATCTCATAATCCCTTGAAATTGAACTTTCAGGCATGTCCTCTTTTTTTTCAAGCTGTGAGTAGCGCTTACCTCTTCAAATGGTTTTCTTGAAGTATGTGTCACATTTTGAAATAGTTTGGCCATTACCTCCCTGAAGACATTCTGAAGGCAGGTTTCATTTACAGCCCTCCAGTACTTGTGCATATGAAGTGACCATGAGCACAGGTTTTAAAGCTGCTGTTGCAGGTATCGGCCATTGGGCGGCAGCATTTCTCCTTTCCCCATTCTGGGAATTACGGAAGGGGTCCTTCCTGCCAGTGGTGTTCCTCGGTTATATATTAGAGAGGAATGTGCCCGGACAAACCCCCAAAAGCTGATGTCTCCTTACTTACGTTTGGTTTCTAAATTGAAAGTATATATATTTTTTTATTGGAGTAATATTCCATTGTGTACATGGACCACTTCTTCTTTGTGCCTTCCTCTGTTGACAGACATTTTTGTTGCTTCCAAGTGTTGGCTGTGGTAAATATTGCTGGAGTGCAGGATTGCCACCCTGTGTCTTTTGGATTCTCATCCTCTCAGGTGATAGGCCCAGCAGTGGGTATGCTTGATTGAATGGTAGCTCAATATTTACCTTATCAAGGCACCTCCTTTGTGTTTTCATTACTGGTTCTTACCATGTCCCACTTAGAAACGAGGGTACGCATTTCTCCACAACCCCTTCAGCATTTATTGTTTGCAGAGTTTTTGCTGATGGCCATTATGACTGGTGTGAGCTGATAGGTTTTTGTAATTTGGATTTGCATGTCTTTAATAATTCCTAATGTTCAGCCTTTTTCCATGCTTTGTTTTCTTTCTGTTACACAAAAACAGAAAAAAACTGTGAGTACGATAAACCACTTGAAGTGGTCTTCTGGGAAGGCTGCCCTGTTTTGAATTTTTCGTCGATTTTTGACCCCAGGATTTTTTTGACAACAGGTGACATTTACAGGCTTGTAATGAGTGTGAATATTTAGTGACCACTAGTACTGGCTTTAAAGGTGCTGTTGGGGGAAACGGCCACAAGGCGGCAGCATTTCTCCGTTCCCAAAACTGGTTTCTAGGGCAGCACAACATTTCTGGAAGTCGTGTCCCCAGGTTGTAAATTAGAATGGAATGTGCTAGGAAAAAAACCCATAAGTTAATATTCCATTATTTCTTTTTCGATTTTTTAGTCTTTTTAAATCGAGGTAATGTTTAGAATATTGTTTGTCCTACGTGTATACAATCTGGTTCATTTGTACATTACACACACACACATATATATATACACAAACACAGATAGCCGGCCCCTAACCCGTTGTCATACCCTGAGCTCTACCCTCAACCCTACCCGACCCCGTAACCTAAAACGC
>NW_026783476.1:0-104948 GCF_949774975.1 Lagenorhynchus albirostris
GGTACGATGATTCTAACTGAAATAAGTCACACAGGAAAAGAAACATCATAAGATATCACTAATACACGGAATGTAACCTTGGCTACACAGGAACTGAATTACAAAACAGAACAGGGTCTCAAATTTAGAAACCCAACTTATGCTTGCTTAAGGGGAAAGGTGAGTTGGGGTGCTGCATAAAACCAGAGATTGAAATGAGCACAGATAAAGTTCCTTAAGCCAAATATGGAATAGACAAGAGCTACTCCTTGCTCAACGAAATGGACTCAACACCCCATATTAAATGCCTAAGAGTGTACCTGACTAGGAAGTATCTTAAAACCTATGGATTGCTATGTCTCTGAAAGAGAATCAAGTGTGTGTACAGGGGCATAAACGCAGCAGTGATAGGATTGGAGAGGTTCGGTGAGCAAATGAAGACCCTTTGAAGTCATATTGCATGGTACCCATTCCACGGGTCTCAACTCTCCAGGTTTAAGGTATTCTTCCTTCAGCTAAAACATGCATGTGGAACCCAGAGTATGATCAACCGTGTGATCGGGAGACGTGTTCCAATATGTCTCAGTTTTCGTCCCCTGGTACTCGGGTACAACATTCCAGACGCTTTACTAACACTCTCCCGACTTGGAGAGTCAGTGCCTTTAACCTCCTGTTTGGCCCAGTTTGCAATTTCTGCGGAAGATGAACAGGAATAGGGAGAACCAATGACAGACTAGCTGGAGGTGTCTGGACGGGCAAATTTAACTCTCATTTCCCACCAGGAAGAGGAATTAACCAAAGGCTCAGCGTGCCGTGCCGGAACCAGATTAGGGCCTGAAGCCATCCTGCGGTGTTGCGGCCAGCTCACGAGAAAGCGAGTTGAAGAAAGGAGCTCAGGGGCACTGTAATTCACAAACCTGCAGAGTTATAAATGACAGCTATCGTCCAAAAATATACTGAAGTAAGGCTGCCAAGAGGACTTGAAAGCGGGGCAGAATTGCAGGAAACCGATTTCAGGAGGTAGACTGGAATTGCATTGAAAGCATAGGAAAAGAGGCAGAACGTCCACAATGATGCACTTGGCCAAAAAGGGCGTATGCGTTTTTTCCTGAATATATTCAGGAAAAAACGCATACGCCCTTTTTGGCCAACCAAGCAAGCTTGCAAAGGAAATCTGCACTACAATGAAGTCTCACTTCCCCCCGGTCAAAAGGGCCATCTGAAAAAAGTGTAAAATCCAGAAAGGCAGGACAGGCCATGGAGAACTGGGAGCCTTGTTATGCTGATGGGCGGGATGTAAATTGCCAACAGCCACTCGGGAGAAGTGTATGGTGTTTCCTGAAACATCTAAAAAACAAAGCAACAGAGCCTAGGGCACTTCCACTTATGGTCCTATAGCTTAGGGAAATTAAAATCAAAAAGACACAGCCACCCCAAAGGTTGGGACGGCTCTGTTTACAAGAACCTGGTTTACGGTACAAGTTCAATATCGCAGAAAGTGAAAAATGGATAAAGAAGTTGTGGTACTTATGTACAATGCAGTATCACTCAGCAATGAAATCTATGTCATCAGGCCCGTAGCAGCATAATGAGTGGATTCAGGTACGATGATTCTAACTGAAATA
The DNA here is from genome assembly GCF_949774975.1 of Lagenorhynchus albirostris. NCBI lineage: Eukaryota > Metazoa > Chordata > Mammalia > Artiodactyla > Delphinidae > Lagenorhynchus > Lagenorhynchus albirostris. The sequence goes on from NW_026783476.1 coordinate 1,605, forward strand.
AGTCACACAGGAAAAGAAACATCATAAGATATCACTAATACACGGAATGTAACCTTGGCTACACAGGAACTGAATTACAAAACAGAACAGGGTCTCAAATTTAGAAACCCAACTTATGCTTGCTTAAGGGGAAAGGTGAGTTGGGGTGCTGCATAAAACCAGAGATTGAAATGAGCACAGATAAAGTTCCTTAAGCCAAATATGGAATAGACAAGAGCTACTCCTTGCTCAACGAAATGGACTCAACACCCCATATTAAATGCCTAAGAGTGTACCTGACTAGGAAGTATCTTAAAACCTATGGATTGCTATGTCTCTGAAAGAGAATCAAGTGTGTGTACAGGGGCATAAACGCAGCAGTGATAGGATTGGAGAGGTTCGGTGAGCAAATGAAGACCCTTTGAAGTCATATTGCATGGTACCCATTCCACGGGTCTCAACTCTCCAGGTTTAAGGTATTCTTCCTTCAGCTAAAACATGCATGTGGAACCCAGAGTATGATCAACCGTGTGATCGGGAGACGTGTTCCAATATGTCTCAGTTTTCGTCCCCTGGTACTCGGGTGCAACATGCCAGACGCTTTACTAACACTCTCCCGACTTGGAGAGTCAGTGCCTTTAACCTCCTGTTTGGCCCAGTTTGCAATTTCTGCGGAAGATGAACAGGAATAGGGAGAGCCAATGACAGACTAGCTGGAGGTGTCTGGACGGGCAAATTTAACTCTCATTTCCCACCAGGAAGAGGAATTAACCAAAGGCTCAGCGTGCCGTGCCGGAACCAGATTAGGGCCTGAAGCCATCCTGCGGTGTTGCGGCCAGCTCACGAGAAAGCGAGTTGAAGAAAGGAGCTCAGGGGCACTGTAATTCACAAACCTGCAGAGTTATAAATGACAGCTATCGTCCAAAAATATACTGAAGTAAGGCTGCCAAGAGGACTTGAAAGCGGGGCAGAATTGCAGGAAACCGATTTCAGGAGGTAGACTGGAATTGCATTGAAAGCATAGGAAAAGAGGCAGAACGTCCACAATGATGCACTTGGCCAAAAAGGGCGTATGCGTTTTTTCCTGAATATATTCAGGAAAAAACGCATACGCCCTTTTTGGCCAACCAAGCAAGCTTGCAAAGGAAATCTGCACTACAATGAAGTCTCACTTCCCCCCGGTCAAAAGGGCCATCTGAAAAAAGTGTAAAACCCAGAAAGGCAGGACAGGCCATGGAGAACTGGGAGCCTTGTTATGCTGATGGGCGGGATGTAAATTGCCAACAGCCACTCGGGAGAAGTGTATGGTGTTTCCTGAAACATCTAAAAAACAAAGCAACAGAGCCTAGGGCACTTCCACTTATGGTCCTATAGCTTAGGGAAATTAAAATCAAAAGACATAGCCACCCGAAATGTTGGGACGGCTCTGTTTACAAGAACCTGGTTTACGGTACAAGTTCAATATCGCAGAAAGTGAAAAATGGATAAAGAAGTTGTGGTACTTACGTACAATGCAGTATCACTCAGCAAGGAAATCTATGTCATCAGGCCCGTAGCAACATAATGAGTGGATTCAGGTACGATGATTCTAACTGAAATAAGTCACACAGAAAAAGAAACATCATAAGATATCACTAATACACGGAATGTAAACTTGGCTACACAGGAACTGAATTACAAAACAGAACAGGGTCTCAAATTTAGAAACCCAACTTATGCTTGCTTAAGGGGAAAGGTGAGTTGGGGTGCTGCATAAAACCAGAGATTGAAATGAGCACAGATAAAGTTCCTTAAGCCAAATATGGAATAGACAAGAGCTACTCCTTGCTCAACGAAATGGACTCAACACCCCATATTAAATGCCTAAGAGTGTACCTGACTAGGAAGTATCTTAAAACCTATGGATTGCTATGTCTCTGAAAGAGAATCAAGTGTGTGTACAGGGGCATAAACGCAGCAGTGATAGGATTGGAGAGGTTCGGTGAGCAAATGAAGACCCTTTGAAGTCATATTGCATGGTACCCATTCCACGGGTCTCAACTCTCCAGGTTTAAGGTATTCTTCCTTCAGCTAAAACATGCATGTGGAACCCAGAGTATGATCAACCGTGTGATCGGGAGACGTGTTCCAATATGTGTCAGTTTTCGTCCCCTGGTACTCGGGTGCAACATGCCAGACGCTTTACTAACACTCTCCCGACTTGGAGAGTCAGTGCCTTTAACCTCCTGTTTGGCCCAGTTTGCAATTTCTGCGGAAGATGAACAGGAATAGGGAGAACCAATGACAGACTAGCTGGAGGTGTCTGGACGGGCAAATTTAACTCTCATTTCCCACCAGGAAGAGGAATTAACCAAAGGCTCAGCGTGCCGTGCCGCAACCAGATTAGGGCCTGAAGCCATCCTGCGGTGTTGCGGCCAGCTCACGAGAAAGCGAGTTGAAGAAAGGAGCTCAGGGGCACTGTAATTCACAAACCTGCAGAGTTACAAATGACAGCTATCGTCCAAAAATATACTGAAGTAAGGCTGCCAAGAGGACTTGAAAGCGGGGCAGAATTGCAGGAAACCGATTTCAGGAGGTAGACTGGAATTGCATTTAAAGCATAGGAAAAGAGGCAGAACGTCCACAATGATGCACTTGGCCAAAAAGGGCGTATGCGTTTTTTCCTGAATATATTCAGGAAAAAACGCATACGCCCTTTTTGGCCAACCAAGCAAGCTTGCAAAGGAAATCTGCACTACAATGAAGTCTCACTTCCCCCCGGTCAAAAGGGCCATCTGAAAAAAGTGTAAAATCCAGAAAGGCAGGACAGGCCATGGAGAACTGGGAGCCTTGTTATGCTGATGGGCGGGATGTAAATTGCCAACAGCCACTCGGGAGAAGTGTATGGTGTTTCCTGAAACATCTAAAAAACAAAGCAACAGAGCCTAGGGCACTTCCACTTATGGTCCTATAGCTTAGGGAAATTAAAATCAAAAACACACAGCCACCCCAAAGGTTGGGACGGCTCTGTTTACAAGAACCTGGTTTACGGTACAAGTTCAATATCGCAGAAAGTGAAAAATGGATAAAGAAGTTGTGGTACTTATGTACAATGCAGTATCACTCAGCAATGAAATCTATGTCATCAGGCCCGTAGCAGCATAATGAGTGGATTCAGGTACGATGATTCTAACTGAAATAAGTCACACAGGAAAAGAAACATCATAAGATATCACTAATACACGGAATGTAACCTTGGCTACACAGGAACTGAATTACAAAACAGAACAGGGTCTCAAATTTAGAAACCCAACTTATGCTTGCTTAAGGGGAAAGGTGAGTTGGGGTGCTGCATAAAACCAGAGATTGAAATGAGCACAGATAAAGTTCCTTAAGCCAAATATGGAATAGACAAGAGCTACTCCTTGCTCAACGAAATGGACTCAACACCCCATATTAAATGCCTAAGAGTGTACCTGACTAGGAAGTATCTTAAAACCTATGGATTGCTATGTCTCTGAAAGAGAATCAAGTGTGTGTACAGGGGCATAAACGCAGCAGTGATAGGATTGGAGAGGTTCGGTGAGCAAATGAAGACCCTTTGAAGTCATATTGCATGGTACCCATTCCACGGGTCTCAACTCTCCAGGTTTAAGGTATTCTTCCTTCAGCTAAAACATGCATGTGGAACCCAGAGTATGATCAACCGTGTGATCGGGAGACGTGTTCCAATATGTCTCAGTTTTCGTCCCCTGGTACTCGGGTGCAACATGCCAGACGCTTTACTAACACTCTCCCGACTTGGAGAGTCAGTGCCTTTAACCTCCTGTTTGGCCCAGTTTGCAATTTCTGCGGAAGATGAACAGGAATAGGGAGAACCAATGACAGACTAGCTGGAGGTGTCTGGACGGGCAAATTTAACTCTCATTTCCCACCAGGAAGAGGAATTAACCAAAGGCTCAGCGTGCCGTGCCGGAACCAGATTAGGGCCTGAAGCCATCCTGCGGTGTTGCGGCCAGCTCACGAGAAAGCGAGTTGAAGAAAGGAGCTCAGGGGCACTGTAATTCACAAACCTGCAGAGTTATAAATGACAGCTATCGTCCAAAAATATACTGAAGTAAGGCTGCCAAGAGGACTTGAAAGCGGGGCAGAATTGCAGGAAACCGATTTCAGGAGGTAGACTGGAATTGCATTTAAAGCATAGGAAAAGAGGCAGAACGTCCACAATGATGCACTTGGCCAAAAAGGGCGTATGCGTTTTTTCCTGAATATATTCAGGAAAAAACGCATACGCCCTTTTTGGCCAACCAAGCAAGCTTGCAAAGGAAATCTGCACTACAATGAAGTCTCACTTCCCCCCGGTCAAAAGGGCCATCTGAAAAAAGTGTAAAACCCAGAAAGGCAGGACAGGCCATGGAGAACTGGGAGCCTTGTTATGCTGATGGGCGGGATGTAAATTGCCAACAGCCACTCGGGAGAAGTGTATGGTGTTTCCTGAAACATCTAAAAAACAAAGCAACAGAGCCTAGGGCACTTCCACTTATGGTCCTATAGCTTAGGGAAATTAAAATCAAAAAGACACAGCCACCCCAAAGGTTGGGACGGCTCTGTTTACAAGAACCTGGTTTACGGTACAAGTTCAATATCGCAGAAAGTGAAAAATGGATAAAGAAGTTGTGGTACTTATGTACAATGCAGTATCACTCAGCAATGAAATCTATGTCATCAGGCCCGTAGCAGCATAATGAGTGGATTCAGGTACGATGATTCTAACTGAAATAAGTCACACAGGAAAAGAAACATCATAAGATATCACTAATACACGGAATGTAACCTTGGCTACACAGGAACTGAATTACAAAACAGAACAGGGTCTCAAATTTAGAAACCCAACTTATGCTTGCTTAAGGGGAAAGGTGAGTTGGGGTGCTGCATAAAACCAGAGATTGAAATGAGCACAGATAAAGTTCCTTAAGCCAAATATGGAATAGACAAGAGCTACTCCTTGCTCAACGAAATGGACTCAACACCCCATATTAAATGCCTAAGAGTGTACCTGACTAGGAAGTATCTTAAAACCTATGGATTGCTATGTCTCTGAAAGAGAATCAAGTGTGTGTACAGGGGCATAAACGCAGCAGTGATAGGATTGGAGAGGTTCGGTGAGCAAATGAAGACCCTTTGAAGTCATATTGCATGGTACCCATTCCACGGGTCTCAACTCTCCAGGTTTAAGGTATTCTTCCTTCAGCTAAAACATGCATGTGGAACCCAGAGTATGATCAACCGTGTGATCGGGAGACGTGTTCCAATATGTGTCAGTTTTCGTCCCCTGGTACTCGGGTGCAACATGCCAGACGCTTTACTAACACTCTCCCGACTTGGAGAGTCAGTGCCTTTAACCTCCTGTTTGGCCCAGTTTGCAATTTCTGCGGAAGATGAACAGGAATAGGGAGAACCAATGACAGACTAGCTGGAGGTGTCTGGACGGGCAAATTTAACTCTCATTTCCCACCAGGAAGAGGAATTAACCAAAGGCTCAGCGTGCCGTGCCGGAACCAGATTAGGGCCTGAAGCCATCCTGCGGTGTTGCGGCCAGCTCACGAGAAAGCGAGTTGAAGAAAGGAGCTCAGGGGCACTGTAATTCACAAACCTGCAGAGTTACAAATGACAGCTATCGTCCAAAAATATACTGAAGTAAGGCTGCCAAGAGGACTTGAAAGCGGGGCAGAATTGCAGGAAACCGATTTCAGGAGGTAGACTGGAATTGCATTTAAAGCATAGGAAAAGAGGCAGAACGTCCACAATGATGCACTTGGCCAAAAAGGGCGTATGCGTTTTTTCCTGAATATATTCAGGAAAAAACGCATACGCCCTTTTTGGCCAACCAAGCAAGCTTGCAAAGGAAATCTGCACTACAATGAAGTCTCACTTCCCCCCGGTCAAAAGGGCCATCTGAAAAAAGTGTAAAATCCAGAAAGGCAGGACAGGCCATGGAGAACTGGGAGCCTTGTTATGCTGATGGGCGGGATGTCAATTGCCAACAGCCACTCGGGAGAAGTGTATGGTGTTTCCTGAAACATCTAAAAAACAAAGCAACAGAGCCTAGGGCACTTCCACTTATGGTCCTATAGCTTAGGGAAATTAAAATCAAAAAGACACAGCCACCCCAAAGGTTGGGACGGCTCTGTTTACAAGAACCTGGTTTACGGTACAAGTTCAATATCGCAGAAAGTGAAAAATGGATAAAGAAGTTGTGGTACTTATGTACAATGCAGTATCACTCAGCAATGAAATCTATGTCATCAGGCCCGTAGCAGCATAATGAGTGGATTCAGGTACGATGATTCTAACTGAAATAAGTCACACAGGAAAAGAAACATCATAAGATATCACTAATACACGGAATGTAACCTTGGCTACACAGGAACTGAATTACAAAACAGAACAGGGTCTCAAATTTAGAAACCCAACTTATGCTTGCTTAAGGGGAAAGGTGAGTTGGGGTGCTGCATAAAACCAGAGATTGAAATGAGCACAGATAAAGTTCCTTAAGCCAAATATGGAATAGACAAGAGCTACTCCTTGCTCAACGAAATGGACTCAACACCCCATATTAAATGCCTAAGAGTGTACCTGACTAGGAAGTATCTTAAAACCTATGGATTGCTATGTCTCTGAAAGAGAATCAAGTGTGTGTACAGGGGCATAAACGCAGCAGTGATAGGATTGGAGAGGTTCGGTGAGCAAATGAAGACCCTTTGAAGTCATATTGCATGGTACCCATTCCACGGGTCTCAACTCTCCAGGTTTAAGGTATTCTTCCTTCAGCTAAAACATGCATGTGGAACCCAGAGTATGATCAACCGTGTGATCGGGAGACGTGTTCCAATATGTGTCAGTTTTCGTCCCCTGGTACTCGGGTGCAACATTCCAGACGCTTTACTAACACTCTCCCGACTTGGAGAGTCAGTGCCTTTAACCTCCTGTTTGGCCCAGTTTGCAATTTCTGCGGAAGATGAACAGGAATAGGGAGAACCAATGACAGACTAGCTGGAGGTGTCTGGACGGGCAAATTTAACTCTCATTTCCCACCAGGAAGAGGAATTAACCAAAGGCTCAGCGTGCCGTGCCGGAACCAGATTAGGGCCTGAAGCCATCCTGCGGTGTTGCGGCCAGCTCACGAGAAAGCGAGTCGAAGAAAGGAGCTCAGGGGCACTGTAATTCACAAACCTGCAGAGTTACAAATGACAGCTATCGTCCAAAAATATACTGAAGTAAGGCTGCCAAGAGGACTTGAAAGCGGGGCAGAATTGCAGGAAACCGATTTCAGGAGGTAGACTGGAATTGCATTTAAAGCATAGGAAAAGAGGCAGAACGTCCACAATGATGCACTTGGCCAAAAAGGGCGTATGCGTTTTTTCCTGAATATATTCAGGAAAAAACGCATACGCCCTTTTTGGCCAACCAAGCAAGCTTGCAAAGGAAATCTGCACTACAATGAAGTCTCACTTCCCCCCGGTCAAAAGGGCCATCTGAAAAAAGTGTAAAATCCAGAAAGGCAGGACAGGCCATGGAGAACTGGGAGCCTTGTTATGCTGATGGGCGGGATGTAAATTGCCAACAGCCACTCGGGAGAAGTGTATGGTGTTTCCTGAAACATCTAAAAAACAAAGCAACAGAGCCTAGGGCACTTCCACTTATGGTCCTATAGCTTAGGGAAATTAAAATCAAAAAGACACAGCCACCCCAAAGGTTGGGACGGCTCTGTTTACAAGAACCTGGTTTACGGTACAAGTTCAATATCGCAGAAAGTGAAAAATGGATAAAGAAGTTGTGGTACTTATGTACAATGCAGTATCACTCAGCAATGAAATCTATGTCATCAGGCCCGTAGCAGCATAATGAGTGGATTCAGGTACGATGATTCTAACTGAAATAAGTCACACAGGAAAAGAAACATCATAAGATATCACTAATACACGGAATGTAACCTTGGCTACACAGGAACTGAATTACAAAACAGAACAGGGTCTCAAATTTAGAAACCCAACTTATGCTTGCTTAAGGGGAAAGGTGAGTTGGGGTGCTGCATAAAACCAGAGATTGAAATGAGCACAGATAAAGTTCCTTAAGCCAAATATGGAATAGACAAGAGCTACTCCTTGCTCAACGAAATGGACTCAACACCCCATATTAAATGCCTAAGAGTGTACCTGACTAGGAAGTATCTTAAAACCTATGGATTGCTATGTCTCTGAAAGAGAATCAAGTGTGTGTACAGGGGCATAAACGCAGCAGTGATAGGATTGGAGAGGTTCGGTGAGCAAATGAAGACCCTTTGAAGTCATATTGCATGGTACCCATTCCACGGGTCTCAACTCTCCAGGTTTAAGGTATTCTTCCTTCAGCTAAAACATGCATGTGGAACCCAGAGTATGATCAACCGTGTGATCGGGAGACGTGTTCCAATATGTCTCAGTTTTCGTCCCCTGGTACTCGGGTGCAACATGCCAGACGCTTTACTAACACTCTCCCGACTTGGAGAGTCAGTGCCTTTAACCTCCTGTTTGGCCCAGTTTGCAATTTCTGCGGAAGATGAACAGGAATAGGGAGAACCAATGACAGACTAGCTGGAGGTGTCTGGACGGGCAAATTTAACTCTCATTTCCCACCAGGAAGAGGAATTAACCAAAGGCTCAGCGTGCCGTGCCGGAACCAGATTAGGGCCTGAAGCCATCCTGCGGTGTTGCGGCCAGCTCACGAGAAAGCGACTTGAAGAAAGGAGCTCAGGGGCACTGTAATTCACAAACCTGCAGAGTTATAAATGACAGCTATCGTCCAAAAATATACTGAAGTAAGGCTGCCAAGAGGACTTGAAAGCGGGGCAGAATTGCAGGAAACCGATTTCAGGAGGTAGACTGGAATTGCATTTAAAGCATAGGAAAAGAGGCAGAACGTCCACAATGATGCACTTGGCCAAAAAGGGCGTATGCGTTTTTTCCTGAATATATTCAGGAAAAAACGCATACGCCCTTTTTGGCCAACCAAGCAAGCTTGCAAAGGAAATCTGCACTACAATGAAGTCTCATTTCCCCCCGGTCAAAAGGGCCATCTGAAAAAAGTGTAAAATCCAGAAAGGCAGGACAGGCCATGGAGAACTGGGAGCCTTGTTATGCTGATGGGCGGGATGTAAATTGCCAACAGTCACTCGGGAGAAGTGTATGGTGTTTCCTGAAACATCTAAAAAACAAAGCAACAGAGCCTAGGGCACTTCCACTTATGGTCCTATAGCTTAGGGAAATTAAAATCAAAAGACATAGCCACCCCAAATGTTGGGACGGCTCTGTTTACAAGAACCTGGTTTACGGTACAAGTTCAATATCGCAGAAAGTGAAAAATGGATAAAGAAGTTGTGGTACTTACGTACAATGCAGTATCACTCAGCAATGAAATCTATGTCATCAGGCCCGTAGCAGCATAATGAGTGGATTCAGGTACGATGATTCTAACTGAAATAAGTCACACAGGAAAAGAAACATCATAAGATATCACTAATACACGGAACGTAAACTTGGCTACACAGGAACTGAATTACAAAACAGAACAGGGTCTCAAATTTAGAAACCCAACTTATGCTTGCTTAAGGGGAAAGGTGAGTTGGGGTGCTGCATAAAACCAGAGATTGAAATGAGCACAGATAAAGTTCCTTAAGCCAAATATGGAATAGACAAGAGCTACTCCTTGCTCAACGAAATGGACTCAACACCCCATATTAAATGCCTAAGAGTGTACCTGACTAGGAAGTATCTTAAAACCTATGGATTGCTATGTCTCTGAAAGAGAATCAAGTGTGTGTACAGGGGCATAAACGCAGCAGTGATAGGATTGGAGAGGTTCGGTGAGCAAATGAAGACCCTTTGAAGTCATATTTCATGGTACCCATTCCACGGGTCTCAACTCTCCAGGTTTAAGGTATTCTTCCTTCAGCTAAAACATGCATGTGGAACCCAGAGTATGATCAACCGTGTGATCGGGAGACGTGTTCCAATATGTCTCAGTTTTCGTCCCCTGGTACTCGGGTGCAACATGCCAGACGCTTTACTAACACTCTCCCGACTTGGAGAGTCAGTGCCTTTAACCTCCTGTTTGGCCCAGTTTGCAATTTCTGCGGAAGATGAACAGGAATAGGGAGAACCAATGACAGACTAGCTGGAGGTGTCTGGACGGGCAAATTTAACTCTCATTTCCCACCAGGAAGAGGAATTAACCAAAGGCTCAGCGTGCCGTGCCGGAACCAGATTAGGGCCTGAAGCCATCCTGCGGTGTTGCGGCCAGCTCACGAGAAAGCGAGTTGAAGAAAGGAGCTCAGGGGCACTGTAATTCACAAACCTGCAGAGTTATAAATGACAGCTATCGTCCAAAAATATACTGAAGTAAGGCTGCCAAGAGGACTTGAAAGCGGGGCAGAATTGCAGGAAACCGATTTCAGGAGGTAGACTGGAATTGCATTGAAAGCATAGGAAAAGAGGCAGAACGTCCACAATGATGCACTTGGCCAAAAAGGGCGTATGCGTTTTTTCCTGAATATATTCAGGAAAAAACGCATACGCCCTTTTTGGCCAACCAAGCAAGCTTGCAAAGGAAATCTGCACTACAATGAAGTCTCACTTCCCCCCGGTCAAAAGGGCCATCTGAAAAAAGTGTAAAATCCAGAAAGGCAGGACAGGCCATGGAGAACTGGGAGCCTTGTTATGCTGATGGGCGGGATGTAAATTGCCAACAGCCACTCGGGAGAAGTGTATGGTGTTTCCTGAAACATCTAAAAAACAAAGCAACAGAGCCTAGGGCACTTCCACTTATGGTCCTATAGCTTAGGGAAATTAAAATCAAAAGACATAGCCACCGGAAATGTTGGGACGGCTCTGTTTACAAGAACCTGGTTTACGGTACAAGTTCAATATCGCAGAAAGTGAAAAATGGATAAAGAAGTTGTGGTACTTACGTACAATGCAGTATCACTCAGCAAGGAAATCTATGTCATCAGGCCCGTAGCAACATAATGAGTGGATTCAGGTACGATGATTCTAACTGAAATAAGTCACACAGAAAAAGAAACATCATAAGATATCACTAATACACGGAATGTAAACTTGGCTACACAGGAACTGAATTACAAAACAGAACAGGGTCTCAAATTTAGAAACCCAACTTATGCTTGCTTAAGGGGAAAGGTGAGTTGGGGTGCTGCATAAAACCAGAGATTGAAATGAGCACAGATAAAGTTCCTTAAGCCAAATATGGAATAGACAAGAGCTACTCCTTGCTCAACGAAATGGACTCAACACCCCATATTAAATGCCTAAGAGTGTACCTGACTAGGAAGTATCTTAAAACCTATGGATTGCTATGTCTCTGAAAGAGAATCAAGTGTGTGTACAGGGGCATAAACGCAGCAGTGATAGGATTGGAGAGGTTCGGTGAGCAAATGAAGACCCTTTGAAGTCATATTGCATGGTACCCATTCCACGGGTCTCAACTCTCCAGGTTTAAGGTATTCTTCCTTCAGCTAAAACATGCATGTGGAACCCAGAGTATGATCAACCGTGTGATCGGGAGACGTGTTCCAATATGTGTCAGTTTTCGTCCCCTGGTACTCGGGTGCAACATTCCAGACGCTTTACTAACACTCTCCCGACTTGGAGAGTCAGTGCCTTTAACCTCCTGTTTGGCCCAGGTTGCAATTTCTGCGGAAGATGAACAGGAATAGGGAGAACCAATGACAGACTAGCTGGAGGTGTCTGGACGGGCAAATTTAACTCTCATTTCCCACCAGGAAGAGGAATTAACCAAAGGCTCAGCGTGCCGTGCCGGAACCAGATTAGGGCCTGAAGCCATCCTGCGGTGTTGCGGCCAGCTCACGAGAAAGCGAGTTGAAGAAAGGAGCTCAGGGGCACTGTAATTCACAAACCTGCAGAGTTACAAATGACAGCTATCGTCCAAAAATATACTGAAGTAAGGCTGCCAAGAGGACTTGAAAGCGGGGCAGAATTGCAGGAAACCGATTTCAGGAGGTAGACTGGAATTGCATTTAAAGCATAGGAAAAGAGGCAGAACGTCCACAATGATGCACTTGGCCAAAAAGGGCGTATGCGTTTTTTCCTGAATATATTCAGGAAAAAACGCATACGCCCTTTTTGGCCAACCAAGCAAGCTTGCAAAGGAAATCTGCACTACAATGAAGTCTCACTTCCCCCCGGTCAAAAGGGCCATCTGAAAAAAGTGTAAAATCCAGAAAGGCAGGACAGGCCATGGAGAACTGGGAGCCTTGTTATGCTGATGGGCGGGATGTAAATTGCCAACAGCCACTCGGGAGAAGTGTATGGTGTTTCCTGAAACATCTAAAAAACAAAGCAACAGAGCCTAGGGCACTTCCACTTATGGTCCTATAGCTTAGGGAAATTAAAATCAAAAAGACACAGCCACCCCAAAAGTTGGGACGGCTCTGTTTACAAGAACCTGGTTTACGGTACAAGTTCAATATCGCAGAAAGTGAAAAATGGATAAAGAAGTTGTGGTACTTATGTACAATGCAGTATCACTCAGCAATGAAATCTATGTCATCAGGCCCGTAGCAGCATAATGAGTGGATTCAGGTACGATGATTCTAACTGAAATAAGTCACACAGGAAAAGAAACATCATAAGATATCACTAATACACGGAATGTAACCTTGGCTACACAGGAACTGAATTACAAAACAGAACAGGGTCTCAAATTTAGAAACCCAACTTATGCTTGCTTAAGGGGAAAGGTGAGTTGGGGTGCTGCATAAAACCAGAGATTGAAATGAGCACAGATAAAGTTCCTTAAGCCAAATATGGAATAGACAAGAGCTACTCCTTGCTCAACGAAATGGACTCAACACCCCATATTAAATGCCTAAGAGTGTACCTGACTAGGAAGTATCTTAAAACCTATGGATTGCTATGTCTCTGAAAGAGAATCAAGTGTGTGTACAGGGGCATAAACGCAGCAGTGATAGGATTGGAGAGGTTCGGTGAGCAAATGAAGACCCTTTGAAGTCATATTGCATGGTACCCATTCCACGGGTCTCAACTCTCCAGGTTTAAGGTATTCTTCCTTCAGCTAAAACATGCATGTGGAACCCAGAGTATGATCAACCGTGTGATCGGGAGACGTGTTCCAATATGTCTCAGTTTTCGTCCCCTGGTACTCGGGTGCAACATGCCAGACGCTTTACTAACACTCTCCCGACTTGGAGAGTCAGTGCCTTTAACCTCCTGTTTGGCCCAGTTTGCAATTTCTGCGGAAGATGAACAGGAATAGGGAGAACCAATGACAGACTAGCTGGAGGTGTCTGGACGGGCAAATTTAACTCTCATTTCCCACCAGGAAGAGGAATTAACCAAAGGCTCAGCGTGCCGTGCCGGAACCAGATTAGGGCCTGAAGCCATCCTGCGGTGTTGCGGCCAGCTCACGAGAAAGCGAGTTGAAGAAAGGAGCTCAGGGGCACTGTAATTCACAAACCTGCAGAGTTATAAATGACAGCTATCGTCCAAAAATATACTGAAGTAAGGCTGCCAAGAGGACTTGAAAGCGGGGCAGAATTGCAGGAAACCGATTTCAGGAGGTAGACTGGAATTGCATTGAAAGCATAGGAAAAGAGGCAGAACGTCCACAATGATGCACTTGGCCAAAAAGGGCGTATGCGTTTTTTCCTGAATATATTCAGGAAAAAACGCATACGCCCTTTTTGGCCAACCAAGCAAGCTTGCAAAGGAAATCTGCACTACAATGAAGTCTCACTTCCCCCCGGTCAAAAGGGCCATCTGAAAAAAGTGTAAAACCCAGAAAGGCAGGACAGGCCATGGAGAACTGGGAGCCTTGTTATGCTGATGGGCGGGATGTAAATTGCCAACAGCCACTCGGGAGAAGTGTATGGTGTTTCCTGAAACATCTAAAAAACAAAGCAACAGAGCCTAGGGCACTTCCACTTATGGTCCTATAGCTTAGGGAAATTAAAATCAAAAAGACACAGCCACCCCAAAGGTTGGGACGGCTCTGTTTACAAGAACCTGGTTTACGGTACAAGTTCAATATCGCAGAAAGTGAAAAATGGATAAAGAAGTTGTGGTACTTATGTACAATGCAGTATCACTCAGCAATGAAATCTATGTCATCAGGCCCATAGCAGCATAATGAGTGGATTCAGGTACGATGATTCTAACTGAAATAAGTCACACAGGAAAAGAAACATCATAAGATATCACTAATACACGGAATGTAACCTTGGCTACACAGGAACTGAATTACAAAACAGAACAGGGTCTCAAATTTAGAAACCCAACTTATGCTTGCTTAAGGGGAAAGGTGAGTTGGGGTGCTGCATAAAACCAGAGATTGAAATGAGCACAGATAAAGTTCCTTAAGCCAAATATGGAATAGACAAGAGCTACTCCTTGCTCAACGAAATGGACTCAACACCCCATATTAAATGCCTAAGAGTGTACCTGACTAGGAAGTATCTTAAAACCTATGGATTGCTATGTCTCTGAAAGAGAATCAAGTGTGTGTACAGGGGCATAAACGCAGCAGTGATAGGATTGGAGAGGTTCGGTGAGCAAATGAAGACCCTTTGAAGTCATATTGCATGGTACCCATTCCACGGGTCTCAACTCTCCAGGTTTAAGGTATTCTTCCTTCAGCTAAAACATGCATGTGGAACCCAGAGTATGATCAACCGTGTGATCGGGAGACGTGTTCCAATATGTCTCAGTTTTCGTCCCCTGGTACTCGGGTGCAACATGCCAGACGCTTTACTAACACTCTCCCGACTTGGAGAGTCAGTGCCTTTAACCTCCTGTTTGGCCCAGTTTGCAATTTCTGCGGAAGATGAACAGGAATAGGGAGAACCAATGACAGACTAGCTGGAGGTGTCTGGACGGGCAAATTTAACTCTCATTTCCCACCAGGAAGAGGAATTAACCAAAGGCTCAGCGTGCCGTGCCGGAACCAGATTAGGGCCTGAAGCCATCCTGCGGTGTTGCGGCCAGCTCACGAGAAAGCGAGTTGAAGAAAGGAGCTCAGGGGCACTGTAATTCACAAACCTGCAGAGTTACAAATGACAGCTATCGTCCAAAAATATACTGAAGTAAGGCTGCCAAGAGGACTTGAAAGCGGGGCAGAATTGCAGGAAACCGATTTCAGGAGGTAGACTGGAATTGCATTTAAAGCATAGGAAAAGAGGCAGAACGTCCACAATGATGCACTTGGCCAAAAAGGGCGTATGCGTTTTTTCCTGAATATATTCAGGAAAAAACGCATACGCCCTTTTTGGCCAACCAAGCAAGCTTGCAAAGGAAATCTGCACTACAATGAAGTCTCACTTCCCCCCGGTCAAAAGGGCCATCTGAAAAAAGTGTAAAATCCAGAAAGGCAGGACAGGCCATGGAGAACTGGGAGCCTTGTTATGCTGATGGGCGGGATGTCAATTGCCAACAGCCACTCGGGAGAAGTGTATGGTGTTTCCTGAAACATCTAAAAAACAAAGCAACAGAGCCTAGGGCACTTCCACTTATGGTCCTATAGCTTAGGGAAATTAAAATCAAAAAGACACAGCCACCCCAAAGGTTGGGACGGCTCTGTTTACAAGAACCTGGTTTACGGTACAAGTTCAATATCACAGAAAGTGAAAAATGGATAAAGAAGTTGTGGTACTTATGTACAATGCAGTATCACTCAGCAATGAAATCTATGTCATCAGGCCCGTAGCAGCATAATGAGTGGATTCAGGTACGATGATTCTAACTGAAATAAGTCACACAGGAAAAGAAACATCATAAGATATCACTAATACACGGAATGTAACCTTGGCTACACAGGAACTGAATTACAAAACAGAACAGGGTCTCAAATTTAGAAACCCAACTTATGCTTGCTTAAGGGGAAAGGTGAGTTGGGGTGCTGCATAAAACCAGAGATTGAAATGAGCACAGATAAAGTTCCTTAAGCCAAATATGGAATAGACAAGAGCTACTCCTTGCTCAACGAAATGGACTCAACACCCCATATTAAATGCCTAAGAGTGTACCTGACTAGGAAGTATCTTAAAACCTATGGATTGCTATGTCTCTGAAAGAGAATCAAGTGTGTGTACAGGGGCATAAACGCAGCAGTGATAGGATTGGAGAGGTTCGGTGAGCAAATGAAGACCCTTTGAAGTCATATTGCATGGTACCCATTCCACGGGTCTCAACTCTCCAGGTTTAAGGTATTCTTCCTTCAGCTAAAACATGCATGTGGAACCCAGAGTATGATCAACCGTGTGATCGGGAGACGTGTTCCAATATGTGTCAGTTTTCGTCCCCTGGTACTCGGGTGCAACATTCCAGACGCTTTACTAACACTCTCCCGACTTGGAGAGTCAGTGCCTTTAACCTCCTGTTTGGCCCAGTTTGCAATTTCTGCGGAAGATGAACAGGAATAGGGAGAACCAATGACAGACTAGCTGGAGGTGTCTGGACGGGCAAATTTAACTCTCATTTCCCACCAGGAAGAGGAATTAACCAAAGGCTCAGCGTGCCGTGCCGGAACCAGATTAGGGCCTGAAGCCATCCTGCGGTGTTGCGGCCATCTCACGAGAAAGCGAGTCGAAGAAAGGAGCTCAGGGGCACTGTAATTCACAAACCTGCAGAGTTACAAATGACAGCTATCGTCCAAAAATATACTGAAGTAAGGCTGCCAAGAGGACTTGAAAGCGGGGCAGAATTGCAGGAAACCGATTTCAGGAGGTAGACTGGAATTGCATTTAAAGCATAGGAAAAGAGGCAGAACGTCCACAATGATGCACTTGGCCAAAAAGGGCGTATGCGTTTTTTCCTGAATATATTCAGGAAAAAACGCATACGCCCTTTTTGGCCAACCAAGCAAGCTTGCAAAGGAAATCTGCACTACAATGAAGTCTCACTTCCCCCCGGTCAAAAGGGCCATCTGAAAAAAGTGTAAAATCCAGAAAGGCAGGACAGGCCATGGAGAACTGGGAGCCTTGTTATGCTGATGGGCGGGATGTAAATTGCCAACAGCCACTCGGGAGAAGTGTATGGTGTTTCCTGAAACATCTAAAAAACAAAGCAACAGAGCCTAGGGCACTTCCACTTATGGTCCTATAGCTTAGGGAAATTAAAATCAAAAAGACACAGCCACCCCAAAGGTTGGGACGGCTCTGTTTACAAGAACCTGGTTTACGGTACAAGTTCAATATCGCAGAAAGTGAAAAATGGATAAAGAAGTTGTGGTACTTATGTACAATGCAGTATCACTCAGCAATGAAATCTATGTCATCAGGCCCGTAGCAGCATAATGAGTGGATTCAGGTACGATGATTCTAACTGAAATAAGTCACACAGGAAAAGAAACATCATAAGATATCACTAATACACGGAATGTAACCTTGGCTACACAGGAACTGAATTACAAAACAGAACAGGGTCTCAAATTTAGAAACCCAACTTATGCTTGCTTAAGGGGAAAGGTGAGTTGGGGTGCTGCATAAAACCAGAGATTGAAATGAGCACAGATAAAGTTCCTTAAGCCAAATATGGAATAGACAAGAGCTACTCCTTGCTCAACGAAATGGACTCAACACCCCATATTAAATGCCTAAGAGTGTACCTGACTAGGAAGTATCTTAAAACCTATGGATTGCTATGTCTCTGAAAGAGAATCAAGTGTGTGTACAGGGGCATAAACGCAGCAGTGATAGGATTGGAGAGGTTCGGTGAGCAAATGAAGACCCTTTGAAGTCATATTGCATGGTACCCATTCCACGGGTCTCAACTCTCCAGGTTTAAGGTATTCTTCCTTCAGCTAAAACATGCATGTGGAACCCAGAGTATGATCAACCGTGTGATCGGGAGACGTGTTCCAATATGTCTCAGTTTTCGTCCCCTGGTACTCGGGTGCAACATGCCAGACGCTTTACTAACACTCTCCCGACTTGGAGAGTCAGTGCCTTTAACCTCCTGTTTGGCCCAGTTTGCAATTTCTGCGGAAGATGAACAGGAATAGGGAGAACCAATGACAGACTAGCTGGAGGTGTCTGGACGGGCAAATTTAACTCTCATTTCCCACCAGGAAGAGGAATTAACCAAAGGCTCAGCGTGCCGTGCCGGAACCAGATTAGGGCCTGAAGCCATCCTGCGGTGTTGCGGCCAGCTCACGAGAAAGCGAGTTGAAGAAAGGAGCTCAGGGGCACTGTAATTCACAAACCTGCAGAGTTATAAATGACAGCTATCGTCCAAAAATATACTGAAGTAAGGCTGCCAAGAGGACTTGAAAGCGGGGCAGAATTGCAGGAAACCGATTTCAGGAGGTAGACTGGAATTGCATTTAAAGCATAGGAAAAGAGGCAGAACGTCCACAATGATGCACTTGGCCAAAAAGGGCGTATGCGTTTTTTCCTGAATATATTCAGGAAAAAACGCATACGCCCTTTTTGGCCAACCAAGCAAGCTTGCAAAGGAAATCTGCACTACAATGAAGTCTCATTTCCCCCCGGTCAAAAGGGCCATCTGAAAAAAGTGTAAAATCCAGAAAGGCAGGACAGGCCATGGAGAACTGGGAGCCTTGTTATGCTGATGGGCGGGATGTAAATTGCCAACAGTCACTCGGGAGAAGTGTATGGTGTTTCCTGAAACATCTAAAAAACAAAGCAACAGAGCCTAGGGCACTTCCACTTATGGTCCTATAGCTTAGGGAAATTAAAATCAAAAGACATAGCCACCCCAAATGTTGGGACGGCTCTGTTTAAAAGAACCTGGTTTACGGTACAAGTTCAATATCGCAGAAAGTGAAAAATGGATAAAGAAGTTGTGGTACTTACGTACAATGCAGTATCACTCAGCAATGAAATCTATGTCATCAGGCCCGTAGCAGCATAATGAGTGGATTCAGGTACGATGATTCTAACTGAAATAAGTCACACAGGAAAAGAAACATCATAAGATATCACTAATACACGGAACGTAACCTTGGCTACACAGGAACTGAATTACAAAACAGAACAGGGTCTCAAATTTAGAAACCCAACTTATGCTTGCTTAAGGGGAAAGGTGAGTTGGGGTGCTGCATAAAACCAGAGATTGAAATGAGCACAGATAAAGTTCCTTAAGCCAAATATGGAATAGACAAGAGCTACTCCTTGCTCAACGAAATGGACTCAACACCCCATATTAAATACCTAAGAGTGTACCTGACTAGGAAGTATCTTAAAACCTATGGATTGCTATGTCTCTGAAAGAGAATCAAGTGTGTGTACAGGGGCATAAACGCAGCAGTGATAGGATTGGAGAGGTTCGGTGAGCAAATGAAGACCCTTTGAAGTCATATTGCATGGTACCCATTCCACGGGTCTCAACTCTCCAGGTTTAAGGTATTCTTCCTTCAGCTAAAACATGCATGTGGAACCCAGAGTATGATCAACCGTGTGATCGGGAGACGTGTTCCAATATGTCTCAGTTTTCGTCCCCTGGTACTCGGGTGCAACATGCCAGACGCTTTACTAACACTCTCCCGACTTGGAGAGTCAGTGCCTTTAACCTCCTGTTTGGCCCAGTTTGCAATTTCTGCGGAAGATGAACAGGAATAGGGAGAGCCAATGACAGACTAGCTGGAGGTGTCTGGACGGGCAAATTTAACTCTCATTTCCCACCAGGAAGAGGAATTAACCAAAGGCTCAGCGTGCCGTGCCGGAACCAGATTAGGGCCTGAAGCCATCCTGCGGTGTTGCGGCCAGCTCACGAGAAAGCGAGTTGAAGAAAGGAGCTCAGGGGCACTGTAATTCACAAACCTGCAGAGTTATAAATGACAGCTATCGTCCAAAAATATACTGAAGTAAGGCTGCCAAGAGGACTTGAAAGCGGGGCAGAATTGCAGGAAACCGATTTCAGGAGGTAGACTGGAATTGCATTGAAAGCATAGGAAAAGAGGCAGAACGTCCACAATGATGCACTTGGCCAAAAAGGGCGTATGCGTTTTTTCCTGAATATATTCAGGAAAAAACGCATACGCCCTTTCTGGCCAACCAAGCAAGCTTGCAAAGGAAATCTGCACTACAATGAAGTCTCACTTCCCCCCGGTCAAAAGGGCCATCTGAAAAAAGTGTAAAATCCAGAAAGGCAGGACAGGCCATGGAGAACTGGGAGCCTTGTTATGCTGATGGGCGGGATGTAAATTGCCAACAGCCACTCGGGAGAAGTGTATGGTGTTTCCTGAAACATCTAAAAAACAAAGCAACAGAGCCTAGGGCACTTCCACTTATGGTCCTATAGCTTAGGGAAATTAAAATCAAAAAGACACAGCCACCCCAAAGGTTGGGACGGCTCTGTTTACAAGAACCTGGTTTACGGTACAAGTTCAATATCACAGAAAGTGAAAAATGGATAAAGAAGTTGTCGTACTTATGTACAATGCAGTATCACTCAGCAATGAAATCTATGTCATCAGGCCCGTAGCAGCATAATGAGTGGATTCAGGTACGATGATTCTAACTGAAATAAGTCACACAGGAAAAGAAACATCATAAGATATCACTAATACACGGAATGTAACCTTGGCTACACAGGAACTGAATTACAAAACAGAACAGGGTCTCAAATTTAGAAACCCAACTTATGCTTGCTTAAGGGGAAAGGTGAGTTGGGGTGCTGCATAAAACCAGAGATTGAAATGAGCACAGATAAAGTTCCTTAAGCCAAATATGGAATAGACAAGAGCTACTCCTTGCTCAACGAAATGGACTCAACACCCCATATTAAATGCCTAAGAGTGTACCTGACTAGGAAGTATCTTAAAACCTATGGATTGCTATGTCTCTGAAAGAGAATCAAGTGTGTGTACAGGGGCATAAACGCAGCAGTGATAGGATTGGAGAGGTTCGGTGAGCAAATGAAGACCCTTTGAAGTCATATTGCATGGTACCCATTCCACGGGTCTCAACTCTCCAGGTTTAAGGTATTCTTCCTTCAGCTAAAACATGCATGTGGAACCCAGAGTATGATCAACCGTGTGATCGGGAGACGTGTTCCAATATGTCTCAGTTTTCGTCCCCTGGTACTCGGGTGCAACATGCCAGACGCTTTACTAACACTCTCCCGACTTGGAGAGTCAGTGCCTTTAACCTCCTGTTTGGCCCAGTTTGCAATTTCTGCGGAAGATGAACAGGAATAGGGAGAACCAATGACAGACTAGCTGGAGGTGTCTGGACGGGCAAATTTAACTCTCATTTCCCACCAGGAAGAGGAATTAACCAAAGGCTCAGCGTGCCGTGCCGCAACCAGATTAGGGCCTGAAGCCATCCTGCGGTGTTGCGGCCAGCTCACGAGAAAGCGAGTTGAAGAAAGGAGCTCAGGGGCACTGTAATTCACAAACCTGCAGAGTTATAAATGACAGCTATCGTCCAAAAATATACTGAAGTAAGGCTGCCAAGAGGACTTGAAAGCGGGGCAGAATTGCAGGAAACCGATTTCAGGAGGTAGACTGGAATTGCATTGAAAGCATAGGAAAAGAGGCAGAACGTCCACAATGATGCACTTGGCCAAAAAGGGCGTATGCGTTTTTTCCTGAATATATTCAGGAAAAAACGCATACGCCCTTTCTGGCCAACCAAGCAAGCTTGCAAAGGAAATCTGCACTACAATGAAGTCTCACTTCCCCCCGGTCAAAAGGGCCATCTGAAAAAAGTGTAAAATCCAGAAAGGCAGGACAGGCCATGGAGAACTGGGAGCCTTGTTATGCTGATGGGCGGGATGTAAATTGCCAACAGCCACTCGGGAGAAGTGTATGGTGTTTCCTGAAACATCTAAAAAACAAAGCAACAGAGCCTAGGGCACTTCCACTTATGGTCCTATAGCTTAGGGAAATTAAAATCAAAAAGACACAGCCACCCCAAAGGTTGGGACGGCTCTGTTTACAAGAACCTGGTTTACGGTACAAGTTCAATATCACAGAAAGTGAAAAATGGATAAAGAAGTTGTCGTACTTATGTACAATGCAGTATCACTCAGCAATGAAATCTATGTCATCAGGCCCGTAGCAGCATAATGAGTGGATTCAGGTACGATGATTCTAACTGAAATAAGTCACACAGGAAAAGAAACATCATAAGATATCACTAATACACGGAATGTAACCTTGGCTACACAGGAACTGAATTACAAAACAGAACAGGGTCTCAAATTTAGAAACCCAACTTATGCTTGCTTAAGGGGAAAGGTGAGTTGGGGTGCTGCATAAAACCAGAGATTGAAATGAGCACAGATAAAGTTCCTTAAGCCAAATATGGAATAGACAAGAGCTACTCCTTGCTCAACGAAATGGACTCAACACCCCATATTAAATGCCTAAGAGTGTACCTGACTAGGAAGTATCTTAAAACCTATGGATTGCTATGTCTCTGAAAGAGAATCAAGTGTGTGTACAGGGGCATAAACGCAGCAGTGATAGGATTGGAGAGGTTCGGTGAGCAAATGAAGACCCTTTGAAGTCATATTGCATGGTACCCATTCCACGGGTCTCAACTCTCCAGGTTTAAGGTATTCTTCCTTCAGCTAAAACATGCATGTGGAACCCAGAGTATGATCAACCGTGTGATCGGGAGACGTGTTCCAATATGTCTCAGTTTTCGTCCCCTGGTACTCGGGTGCAACATGCCAGACGCTTTACTAACACTCTCCCGACTTGGAGAGTCAGTGCCTTTAACCTCCTGTTTGGCCCAGTTTGCAATTTCTGCGGAAGATGAACAGGAATAGGGAGAACCAATGACAGACTAGCTGGAGGTGTCTGGACGGGCAAATTTAACTCTCATTTCCCACCAGGAAGAGGAATTAACCAAAGGCTCAGCGTGCCGTGCCAGAACCAGATTAGGGCCTGAAGCCATCCTGCGGTGTTGCGGCCAGCTCACGAGAAAGCGAGTTGAAGAAAGGAGCTCAGGGGCACTGTAATTCACAAACCTGCAGAGTTATAAATGACAGCTATCGTCCAAAAATATACTGAAGTAAGGCTGCCAAGAGGACTTGAAAGCGGGGCAGAATTGCAGGAAACCGATTTCAGGAGGTAGACTGGAATTGCATTGAAAGCATAGGAAAAGAGGCAGAACGTCCACAATGATGCACTTGGCCAAAAAGGGCGTATGCGTTTTTTCCTGAATATATTCAGGAAAAAACGCATACGCCCTTTTTGGCCAACCAAGCAAGCTTGCAAAGGAAATCTGCACTACAATGAAGTCTCACTTCCCCCCGGTCAAAAGGGCCATCTGAAAAAAGTGTAAAATCCAGAAAGGCAGGACAGGCCATGGAGAACTGGGAGCCTTGTTATGCTGATGGGCGGGATGTAAATTGCCAACAGCCACTCGGGAGAAGTGTATGGTGTTTCCTGAAACATCTAAAAAACAAAGCAACAGAGCCTAGGGCACTTCCACTTATGGTCCTATAGCTTAGGGAAATTAAAATCAAAAACACACAGCCACCCCAAAGGTTGGGACGGCTCTGTTTACAAGAACCTGGTTTACGGTACAAGTTCAATATCGCAGAAAGTGAAAAATGGATAAAGAAGTTGTGGTACTTATGTACAATGCAGTATCACTCAGCAATGAAATCTATGTCATCAGGCCCGTAGCAGCATAATGAGTGGATTCAGGTACGATGATTCTAACTGAAATAAGTCACACAGGAAAAGAAACATCATAAGATATCACTAATACACGGAATGTAACCTTGGCTACACAGGAACTGAATTACAAAACAGAACAGGGTCTCAAATTTAGAAACCCAACTTATGCTTGCTTAAGGGGAAAGGTGAGTTGGGGTGCTGCATAAAACCAGAGATTGAAATGAGCACAGATAAAGTTCCTTAAGCCAAATATGGAATAGACAAGAGCTACTCCTTGCTCAACGAAATGGACTCAACACCCCATATTAAATGCCTAAGAGTGTACCTGACTAGGAAGTATCTTAAAACCTATGGATTGCTATGTCTCTGAAAGAGAATCAAGTGTGTGTACAGGGGCATAAACGCAGCAGTGATAGGATTGGAGAGGTTCGGTGAGCAAATGAAGACCCTTTGAAGTCATATTGCATGGTACCCATTCCACGGGTCTCAACTCTCCAGGTTTAAGGTATTCTTCCTTCAGCTAAAACATGCATGTGGAACCCAGAGTATGATCAACCGTGTGATCGGGAGACGTGTTCCAATATGTCTCAGTTTTCGTCCCCTGGTACTCGGGTGCAACATGCCAGACGCTTTACTAACACTCTCCCGACTTGGAGAGTCAGTGCCTTTAACCTCCTGTTTGGCCCAGTTTGCAATTTCTGCGGAAGATGAACAGGAATAGGGAGAACCAATGACAGACTAGCTGGAGGTGTCTGGACGGGCAAATTTAACTCTCATTTCCCACCAGGAAGAGGAATTAACCAAAGGCTCAGCGTGCCGTGCCGGAACCAGATTAGGGCCTGAAGCCATCCTGCGGTGTTGCGGCCAGCTCACGAGAAAGCGAGTTGAAGAAAGGAGCTCAGGGGCACTGTAATTCACAAACCTGCAGAGTTATAAATGACAGCTATCGTCCAAAAATATACTGAAGTAAGGCTGCCAAGAGGACTTGAAAGCGGGGCAGAATTGCAGGAAACCGATTTCAGGAGGTAGACTGGAATTGCATTTAAAGCATAGGAAAAGAGGCAGAACGTCCACAATGATGCACTTGGCCAAAAAGGGCGTATGCGTTTTTTCCTGAATATATTCAGGAAAAAACGCATACGCCCTTTTTGGCCAACCAAGCAAGCTTGCAAAGGAAATCTGCACTACAATGAAGTCTCATTTCCCCCCGGTCAAAAGGGCCATCTGAAAAAAGTGTAAAATCCAGAAAGGCAGGACAGGCCATGGAGAACTGGGAGCCTTGTTATGCTGATGGGCGGGATGTAAATTGCCAACAGTCACTCGGGAGAAGTGTATGGTGTTTCCTGAAACATCTAAAAAACAAAGCAACAGAGCCTAGGGCACTTCCACTTATGGTCCTATAGCTTAGGGAAATTAAAATCAAAAGACATAGCCACCCCAAATGTTGGGACGGCTCTGTTTAAAAGAACCTGGTTTACGGTACAAGTTCAATATCGCAGAAAGTGAAAAATGGATAAAGAAGTTGTGGTACTTACGTACAATGCAATATCACTCAGCAAGGAAATCTATGTCATCAGGCCCGTAGCAGCATAATGAGTGGATTCAGGTACGATGATTCTAACTGAAATAAGTCACACAGGAAAAGAAACATCATAAGATATCACTAATACACGGAATGTAAACTTGGCTACACAGGAACTGAATTACAAAACAGAACAGGGTCTCAAATTTAGAAAACCAACTTATGCTTGCTTAAGGGGAAAGGTGAGTTGGGGTGCTGCATAAAACCAGAGATTGAAATGAGCACAGATAAAGTTCCTTAAGCCAAATATGGAATAGACAAGAGCTACTCCTTGCTCAACGAAATGGACTCAACACCCCATATTAAATGCCTAAGAGTGTACCTGACTAGGAAGTATCTTAAAACCTATGGATTGCTATGTCTCTGAAAGAGAATCAAGTGTGTGTACAGGGGCATAAACGCAGCAGTGATAGGATTGGAGAGGTTCGGTGAGCAAATGAAGACCCTTTGAAGTCATATTGCATGGTACCCATTCCACGGGTCTCAACTCTCCAGGTTTAAGGTATTCTTCCTTCAGCTAAAACATGCATGTGGAACCCAGAGTATGATCAACCGTGTGATCGGGAGACGTGTTCCAATATGTCTCAGTTTTCGTCCCCTGGTACTCGGGTGCAACATTCCAGACGCTTTACTAACACTCTCCCGACTTGGAGAGTCAGTGCCTTTAACCTCCTGTTTGGCCCAGTTTGCAATTTCTGCGGAAGATGAACAGGAATAGGGAGAACCAATGACAGACTAGCTGGAGGTGTCTGGACGGGCAAATTTAACTCTCATTTCCCACCAGGAAGAGGAATTAACCAAAGGCTCAGCGTGCCGTGCCGGAACCAGATTAGGGCCTGAAGCCATCCTGCGGTGTTGCGGCCAGCTCACGAGAAAGCGAGTTGAAGAAAGGAGCTCAGGGGCACTGTAATTCACAAACCTGCAGAGTTATAAATGACAGCTATCGTCCAAAAATATACTGAAGTAAGGCTGCCAAGAGGACTTGAAAGCGGGGCAGAATTGCAGGAAACCGATTTCAGGAGGTAGACTGGAATTGCATTTAAAGCATAGGAAAAGAGGCAGAACGTCCACAATGATGCACTTGGCCAAAAAGGGCGTATGCGTTTTTTCCTGAATATATTCAGGAAAAAACGCATACGCCCTTTTTGGCCAACCAAGCAAGCTTGCAAAGGAAATCTGCACTACAATGAAGTCTCACTTCCCCCCGGTCAAAAGGGCCATCTGAAAAAAGTGTAAAATCCAGAAAGGCAGGACAGGCCATGGAGAACTGGGAGCCTTGTTATGCTGATGGGCGGGATGTAAATTGCCAACAGCCACTCGGGAGAAGTGTATGGTGTTTCCTGAAACATCTAAAAAACAAAGCAACAGAGCCTAGGGCACTTCCACTTATGGTCCTATAGCTTAGGGAAATTAAAATCAAAAAGACACAGCCACCCCAAAGGTTGGGACGGCTCTGTTTACAAGAACCTGGTTTACGGTACAAGTTCAATATCGCAGAAAGTGAAAAATGGATAAAGAAGTTGTGGTACTTACGTACAATGCAGTATCACTCAGCAAGGAAATCTATGTCATCAGGCCCGTAGGAGCATAATGAGTGGATTCAGGTATGATGATTCTAACTGAAATAAGTCACACAGAAAAAGAAACATCATAAGATATCACTAATACACGGAATGTAACCTTGGCTACACAGGAACTGAATTACAAAACAGAACAGGGTCTCAAATTTAGAAACCCAACTTATGCTTGCTTAAGGGGAAAGGTGAGTTGGGGTGCTGCATAAAACCAGAGATTGAAATGAGCACAGATAAAGTTCCTTAAGCCAAATATGGAATAGACAAGAGCTACTCCTTGCTCAACGAAATGGACTCAACACCCCATATTAAATGCCTAAGAGTGTACCTGACTAGGAAGTATCTTAAAACCTATGGATTGCTATGTCTCTGAAAGAGAATCAAGTGTGTGTACAGGGGCATAAACGCAGCAGTGATAGGATTGGAGAGGTTCGGTGAGCAAATGAAGACCCTTTGAAGTCATATTGCATGGTACCCATTCCACGGGTCTCAACTCTCCAGGTTTAAGGTATTCTTCCTTCAGCTAAAACATGCATGTGGAACCCAGAGTATGATCAACCGTGTGATCGGGAGACGTGTTCCAATATGTCTCAGTTTTCGTCCCCTGGTACTCGGGTGCAACATGCCAGACGCTTTACTAACACTCTCCCGACTTGGAGAGTCAGTGCCTTTAACCTCCTGTTTGGCCCAGTTTGCAATTTCTGCGGAAGATGAACAGGAATAGGGAGAACCAATGACAGACTAGCTGGAGGTGTCTGGACGGGCAAATTTAACTCTCATTTCCCACCAGGAAGAGGAATTAACCAAAGGCTCAGCGTGCCGTGCCGGAACCAGATTAGGGCCTGAAGCCATCCTGCGGTGTTGCGGCCAGCTCACGAGAAAGCGAGTTGAAGAAAGGAGCTCAGGGGCACTGTAATTCACAAACCTGCAGAGTTATAAATGACAGCTATCGTCCAAAAATATACTGAAGTAAGGCTGCCAAGAGGACTTGAAAGCGGGGCAGAATTGCAGGAAACCGATTTCAGGAGGTAGACTGGAATTGCATTTAAAGCATAGGAAAAGAGGCAGAACGTCCACAATGATGCACTTGGCCAAAAAGGGCGTATGCGTTTTTTCCTGAATATATTCAGGAAAAAACGCATACGCCCTTTTTGGCCAACCAAGCAAGCTTGCAAAGGAAATCTGCACTACAATGAAGTCTCATTTCCCCCCGGTCAAAAGGGCCATCTGAAAAAAGTGTAAAATCCAGAAAGGCAGGACAGGCCATGGAGAACTGGGAGCCTTGTTATGCTGATGGGCGGGATGTAAATTGCCAACAGCCACTCGGGAGAAGTGTATGGTGTTTCCTGAAACATCTAAAAAACAAAGCAACAGAGCCTAGGGCACTTCCACTTATGGTCCTATAGCTTAGGGAAATTAAAATCAAAAAGACACAGCCACCCCAAAGGTTGGGACGGCTCTGTTTACAAGAACCTGGTTTACGGTACAAGTTCAATATCGCAGAAAGTGAAAAATGGATAAAGAAGTTGTGGTACTTACGTACAATGCAGTATCACTCAGCAATGAATCTATGTCATCAGGCCCGTAGGAGCATAATGAGTGGATTCAGGTACGATGATTCTAACTGAAATAAGTCACACAGAAAAAGAAACATCATAAGATATCACTAATACACGGAATGTAACCTTGGCTACACAGGAACTGAATTACAAAACAGAACAGGGTCTCAAATTTAGAAACCCAACTTATGCTTGCTTAAGGGGAAAGGTGAGTTGGGGTGCTGCATAAAACCAGAGATTGAAATGAGCACAGATAAAGTTCCTTAAGCCAAATATGGAATAGACAAGAGCTACTCCTTGCTCAACGAAATGGACTCAACACCCCATATTAAATGCCTAAGAGTGTACCTGACTAGGAAGTATCTTAAAACCTATGGATTGCTATGTCTCTGAAAGAGAATCAAGTGTGTGTACAGGGGCATAAACACAGCAGTGATAGGATTGGAGAGGTTCGGTGAGCAAATGAAGACCCTTTGAAGTCATATTGCATGGTACCCATTCCACGGGTCTCAACTCTCCAGGTTTAAGGTATTCTTCCTTCAGCTAAAACATGCATGTGGAACCCAGAGTATGATCAACCGTGTGATCGGGAGACGTGTTCCAATATGTCTCAGTTTTCGTCCCCTGGTACTCGGGTGCAACATGCCAGACGCTTTACTAACACTCTCCCGACTTGGAGAGTCAGTGCCTTTAACCTCCTGTTTGGCCCAGTTTGCAATTTCTGCGGAAGATGAACAGGAATAGGGAGAACCAATGACAGACTAGATGGAGGTGTCTGGACGGGCAAATTTAACTCTCATTTCCCACCAGGAAGAGGAATTAACCAAAGGCTCAGCGTGCCGTGCCGGAACCAGATTAGGGCCTGAAGCCATCCTGCGGTGTTGCGGCCAGCTCACGAGAAAGCGAGTTGAAGAAAGGAGCTCAGGGGCACTGTAATTCACAAACCTGCAGAGTTATAAATGACAGCTATCGTCCAAAAATATACTGAAGTAAGGCTGCCAAGAGGACTTGAAAGCGGGGCAGAATTGCAGGAAACCGATTTCAGGAGGTAGACTGGAATTGCATTGAAAGCATAGGAAAAGAGGCAGAACGTCCACAATGATGCACTTGGCCAAAAAGGGCGTATGCGTTTTTTCCTGAATATATTCAGGAAAAAACGCATACGCCCTTTTTGGCCAACCAAGCAAGCTTGCAAAGGAAATCTGCACTACAATGAAGTCTCACTTCCCCCCGGTCAAAAGGGCCATCTGAAAAAAGTGTAAAATCCAGAAAGGCAGGACAGGCCATGGAGAACTGGGAGCCTTGTTATGCTGATGGGCGGGATGTAAATTGCCAACAGCCACTCGGGAGAAGTGTATGGTGTTTCCTGAAACATCTAAAAAACAAAGCAACAGAGCCTAGGGCACTTCCACTTATGGTCCTATAGCTTAGGGAAATTAAAATCAAAAAGACACAGCCACCCCAAAGGTTGGGACGGCTCTGTTTACAAGAACCTGGTTTACGGTACAAGTTCAATATCACAGAAAGTGAAAAATGGATAAAGAAGTTGTGGTACTTACGTACAATGCAGTATCACTCAGCAAGGAAATCTATGTCATCAGGCCCGTAGCTGCATAATGAGTGGATTCAGGTATGATGATTCTAACTGAAATAAGTCACACAGAAAAAGAAACATCATAAGATATCACTAATACACGGAATGTAACCTTGGCTACACAGGAACGGAATTACAAAACAGAACAGGGTCTCAAATTTAGAAACCCAACTTATGCTTGCTTAAGGGGAAAGGTGAGTTGGGGTGCTGCATAAAACCAGAGATTGAAATGAGCACAGATAAAGTTCCTTAAGCCAAATATGGAATAGACAAGAGCTACTCCTTGCTCAACGAAATGGACTCAACACCCCATATTAAATGCCTAAGAGTGTACCTGACTAGGAAGTATCTTAAAACCTATGGATTGCTATGTCTCTGAAAGAGAATCAAGTGTGTGTACAGGGGCATAAACGCAGCAGTGATAGGATTGGAGAGGTTCGGTGAGCAAATGAAGACCCTTTGAAGTCATATTGCATGGTACCCATTCCACGGGTCTCAACTCTCCAGTTTTAACGTATTCTTCCTTCAGCTAAAACATGCATGTGGAACCCAGAGTATGATCAACCGTGTGATCGGGAGACGTGTTCCAATATGTCTCAGTTTTCGTCCCCTGGTACTCGGGTGCAACATTCCAGACGCTTTACTAACACTCTCCCGACTTGGAGAGTCAGTGCCTTTAACCTCCTGTTTGGCCCAGTTTGCAATTTCTGCGGAAGATGAACAGGAATAGGGAGAACCAATGACAGACTAGCTGGAGGTGTCTGGACGGGCAAATTTAACTCTCATTTCCCACCAGGAAGAGGAATTAACCAAAGGCTCAGCGTGCCGTGCCGGAACCAGATTAGGGCCTGAAGCCATCCTGCGGTGTTGCGGCCAGCTCACGAGAAAGCGACTTGAAGAAAGGAGCTCAGGGGCACTGTAATTCACAAACCTGCAGAGTTATAAATGACAGCTATCGTCCAAAAATATACTGAAGTAAGGCTGCCAAGAGGACTTGAAAGCGGGGCAGAATTGCAGGAAACCGATTTCAGGAGGTAGACTGGAATTGCATTTAAAGCATAGGAAAAGAGGCAGAACGTCCACAATGATGCACTTGGCCAAAAAGGGCGTATGCGTTTCTTCCTGAGTATATTCAGGAAAAAACGCATACGCCCTTTTTGGCCAACCAAGCAAGCTTGCAAAGGAAATCTGCACTACAATGAAGTCTCACTTCCCCCCGGTCAAAAGGGCCATCTGAAAAAAGTGTAAAATCCAGAAAGGCAGGACAGGCCATGGAGAACTGGGAGCCTTGTTATGCTGATGGGCGGGATGTAAATTGCCAACAGCCACTCGGGAGAAGTGTATGGTGTTTCCTGAAACATCTAAAAAACAAAGCAACAGAGCCTAGGGCACTTCCACTTATGGTCCTATAGCTTAGGGAAATTAAAATCAAAAAGACACAGCCACCCCAAAGGTTGGGACGGCTCTGTTTACAAGAACCTGGTTTACGGTACAAGTTCAATATCGCAGAAAGTGAAAAATGGATAAAGAAGTTGTGGTACTTACGTACAATGCAGTATCACTCAGCAATGAATCTATGTCATCAGGCCCGTAGCAGCATAATGAGTGGATTCAGGTACGATGATTCTAACTGAAATAAGTCACACAGAAAAAGAAACATCATAAGATATCACTAATACACGGAATGTAACCTTGGCTACACAGGAACTGAATTACAAAACAGAACAGGGTCTCAAATTTAGAAACCCAACTTATGCTTGCTTAAGGGGAAAGGTGAGTTGGGGTGCTGCATAAAACCAGAGATTGAAATGAGCACAGATAAAGTTCCTTAAGCCAAATATGGAATAGACAAGAGCTACTCCTTGCTCAACGAAATGGACTCAACACCCCATATTAAATGCCTAAGAGTGTACCTGACTAGGAAGTATCCTAAAACCTATGGATTGCTATGTCTCTGAAAGAGAATCAAGTGTGTGTACAGGGGCATAAACGCAGCAGTGATAGGATTGGAGAGGTTCGGTGAGCAAATGAAGACCCTTTGAAGTCATATTGCATGGTACCCATTCCACGGGTCTCAACTCTCCAGGTTTAAGGTATTCTTCCTTCAGCTAAAACATGCATGTGGAACCCAGAGTATGATCAACCGTGTGATCGGGAGACGTGTTCCAATATGTCTCAGTTTTCGTCCCCTGGTACTCGGGTGCAACATGCCAGACGCTTTACTAACACTCTCCCGACTTGGAGAGTCAGTGCCTTTAACCTCCTGTTTGGCCCAGGTTGCAATTTCTGCGGAAGATGAACAGGAATAGGGAGAACCAATGACAGACTAGCTGGAGGTGTCTGGACGGGCAAATTTAACTCTCATTTCCCACCAGGAAGAGGAATTAACCAAAGGCTCAGCGTGCCGTGCCGGAACCAGATTAGGGCCTGAAGCCATCCTGCGGTGTTGCGGCCAGCTCACGAGAAAGCGAGTTGAAGAAAGGAGCTCAGGGGCACTGTAATTCACAAACCTGCAGAGTTATAAATGACAGCTATCGTCCAAAAATATACTGAAGTAAGGCTGCCAAGAGGACTTGAAAGCGGGGCAGAATTGCAGGAAACCGATTTCAGGAGGTAGACTGGAATTGCATTTAAAGCATAGGAAAAGAGGCAGAACGTCCACAATGATGCACTTGGCCAAAAAGGGCGTATGCGTTTTTTCCTGAATATATTCAGGAAAAAACGCATACGCCCTTTTTGGCCAACCAAGCAAGCTTGCAAAGGAAATCTGCACTACAATGAAGTCTCACTTCCCCCCGGTCAAAAGGGCCATCTGAAAAAAGTGTAAAATCCAGAAAGGCAGGACAGGCCATGGAGAACTGGGAGCCTTGTTATGCTGATGGGCGGGATGTAAATTGCCAACAGCCACTCGGGAGAAGTGTATGGTGTTTCCTGAAACATCTAAAAAACAAAGCAACAGAGCCTAGGGCACTTCCACTTATGGTCCTATAGCTTAGGGAAATTAAAATCAAAAAGACACAGCCACCCCAAAGGTTGGGACGGCTCTGTTTACAAGAACCTGGTTTACGGTACAAGTTCAATATCGCAGAAAGTGAAAAATGGATAAAGAAGTTGTGGTACTTACGTACAATGCAGTATCACTCAGCAATGAAATCTATGTCATCAGGCCCGTAGCAGCATAATGAGTGGATTCAGGTACGATGATTCTAACTGAAATAAGTCACACAGGAAAAGAAACATCATAAGATATCACTAATACACGGAATGTAACCTTGGCTACACAGGAACTGAATTACAAAACAGAACAGGGTCTCAAATTTAGAAACCCAACTTATGCTTGCTTAAGGGGAAAGGTGAGTTGGGGTGCTGCATAAAACCAGAGATTGAAATGAGCACAGATAAAGTTCCTTAAGCCAAATATGGAATAGACAAGAGCTACTCCTTGCTCAACGAAATGGACTCAACACCCCATATTAAATGCCTAAGAGTGTACCTGACTAGGAAGTATCTTAAAACCTATGGATTGCTATGTCTCTGAAAGAGAATCAAGTGTGTGTACAGGGGCATAAACGCAGCAGTGATAGGATTGGAGAGGTTCGGTGAGCAAATGAAGACCCTTTGAAGTCATATTGCATGGTACCCATTCCACGGGTCTCAACTCTCCAGGTTTAAGGTATTCTTCCTTCAGCTAAAACATGCATGTGGAACCCAGAGTATGATCAACCGTGTGATCGGGAGACGTGTTCCAATATGTCTCAGTTTTCGTCCCCTGGTACTCGGGTGCAACATTCCAGACGCTTTACTAACACTCTCCCGACTTGGAGAGTCAGTGCCTTTAACCTCCTGTTTGGCCCAGGTTGCAATTTCTGCGGAAGATGAACAGGAATAGGGAGAACCAATGACAGACTAGCTGGAGGTGTCTGGACGGGCAAATTTAACTCTCATTTCCCACCAGGAAGAGGAATTAACCAAAGGCTCAGCGTGCCGTGCCGGAACCAGATTAGGGCCTGAAGCCATCCTGCGGTGTTGCGGCCAGCTCACGAGAAAGCGAGTTGAAGAAAGGAGCTCAGGGGCACTGTAATTCACAAACCTGCAGAGTTATAAATGACAGCTATCGTCCAAAAATATACTGAAGTAAGGCTGCCAAGAGGACTTGAAAGCGGGGCAGAATTGCAGGAAACCGATTTCAGGAGGTAGACTGGAATTGCATTGAAAGCATAGGAAAAGAGGCAGAACGTCCACAATGATGCACTTGGCCAAAAAGGGCGTATGCGTTTTTTCCTGAATATATTCAGGAAAAAACGCATACGCCCTTTTTGGCCAACCAAGCAAGCTTGCAAAGGAAATCTGCACTACAATGAAGTCTCACTTCCCCCCGGTCAAAAGGGCCATCTGAAAAAAGTGTAAAATCCAGAAAGGCAGGACAGGCCATGGAGAACTGGGAGCCTTGTTATGCTGATGGGCGGGATGTAAATTGCCAACAGCCACTCGGGAGAAGTGTATGGTGTTTCCTGAAACATCTAAAAAACAAAGCAACAGAGCCTAGGGCACTTCCACTTATGGTCCTATAGCTTAGGGAAATTAAAATCAAAAAGACACAGCCACCCCAAAGGTTGGGACGGCTCTGTTTACAAGAACCTGGTTTACGGTACAAGTTCAATATCGCAGAAAGTGAAAAATGGATAAAGAAGTTGTGGTACTTACGTACAATGCAGTATCACTCAGCAATGAAATCTATGTCATCAGGCCCGTAGCAGCATAATGAGTGGATTCAGGTACGATGATTCTAACTGAAATAAGTCACACAGGAAAAGAAACATCATAAGATATCACTAATACACGGAATGTAACCTTGGCTACACAGGAACTGAATTACAAAACAGAACAGGGTCTCAAATTTAGAAACCCAACTTATGCTTGCTTAAGGGGAAAGGTGAGTTGGGGTGCTGCATAAAACCAGAGATTG
Source organism: Lagenorhynchus albirostris (assembly GCF_949774975.1). NCBI lineage: Eukaryota > Metazoa > Chordata > Mammalia > Artiodactyla > Delphinidae > Lagenorhynchus > Lagenorhynchus albirostris. The sequence goes on from NW_026783476.1 coordinate 36,526, forward strand.
AAATGAGCACAGATAAAGTTCCTTAAGCCAAATATGGAATAGACAAGAGCTACTCCTTGCTCAACGAAATGGACTCAACACCCCATATTAAATGCCTAAGAGTGTACCTGACTAGGAAGTATCTTAAAACCTATGGATTGCTATGTCTCTGAAAGAGAATCAAGTGTGTGTACAGGGGCATAAACGCAGCAGTGATAGGATTGGAGAGGTTCGGTGAGCAAATGAAGACCCTTTGAAGTCATATTGCATGGTACCCATTCCACGGGTCTCAACTCTCCAGGTTTAAGGTATTCTTCCTTCAGCTAAAACATGCATGTGGAACCCAGAGTATGATCAACCGTGTGATCGGGAGACGTGTTCCAATATGTCTCAGTTTTCGTCCCCTGGTACTCGGGTGCAACATGCCAGACGCTTTACTAACACTCTCCCGACTTGGAGAGTCAGTGCCTTTAACCTCCTGTTTGGCCCAGGTTGCAATTTCTGCGGAAGATGAACAGGAATAGGGAGAACCAATGACAGACTAGCTGGAGGTGTCTGGACGGGCAAATTTAACTCTCATTTCCCACCAGGAAGAGGAATTAACCAAAGGCTCAGCGTGCCGTGCCGGAACCAGATTAGGGCCTGAAGCCATCCTGTGGCGTTGCGGCCAGCTCACGAGAAAGCGAGTTGAAGAAAGGAGCTCAGGGGCACTGTAATTCACAAACCTGCAGAGTTATAAATGACAGCTATCGTCCAAAAATATACTGAAGTAAGGCTGCCAAGAGGACTTGAAAGCGGGGCAGAATTGCAGGAAACCGATTTCAGGAGGTAGACTGGAATTGCATTTAAAGCATAGGAAAAGAGGCAGAACGTCCACAATGATGCACTTGGCCAAAAAGGGCGTATGCGTTTTTTCCTGAATATATTCAGGAAAAAACGCATACGCCCTTTTTGGCCAACCAAGCAAGCTTGCAAAGGAAATCTGCACTACAATGAAGTCTCACTTCCCCCCGGTCAAAAGGGCCATCTGAAAAAAGTGTAAAATCCAGAAAGGCAGGACAGGCCATGGAGAACTGGGAGCCTTGTTATGCTGATGGGCGGGATGTAAATTGCCAACAGCCACTCGGGAGAAGTGTATGGTGTTTCCTGAAACATCTAAAAAACAAAGCAACAGAGCCTAGGGCACTTCCACTTATGGTCCTACAGCTTAGGGAAATTAAAATCAAAAAGACACAGCCACCCCAAAGGTTGGGACGGCTCTGTTTACAAGAACCTGGTTTACGGTACAAGTTCAATATCGCAGAAAGTGAAAAATGGATAAAGAAGTTGTGGTACTTACGTACAATGCAGTATCACTCAGCAATGAAATCTATGTCATCAGGCCCGTAGCAGCATAATGAGTGGATTCAGGTACGATGATTCTAACTGAAATAAGTCACACAGGAAAAGAAACATCATAAGATATCACTAATACACGGAATGTAACCTTGGCTACACAGGAACTGAATTACAAAACAGAACAGGGTCTCAAATTTAGAAACCCAACTTATGCTTGCTTAAGGGGAAAGGTGAGTTGGGGTGCTGCATAAAACCAGAGATTGAAATGAGCACAGATAAAGTTCCTTAAGCCAAATATGGAATAGACAAGAGCTACTCCTTGCTCAACGAAATGGACTCAACACCCCATATTAAATGCCTAAGAGTGTACCTGACTAGGAAGTATCTTAAAACCTATGGATTGCTATGTCTCTGAAAGAGAATCAAGTGTGTGTACAGGGTCATAAACGCAGCAGTGATAGGATTGGAGAGGTTCGGTGAGCAAATGAAGACCCTTTGAAGTCATATTGCATGGTACCCATTCCACGGGTCTCAACTCTCCAGGTTTAAGGTATTCTTCCTTCAGCTAAAACATGCATGTGGAACCCAGAGTATGATCAACCATGTGATCGGGAGACGTGTTCCAATATGTCTCAGTTTTCGTCCCCTGGTACTCGGGTGCAACATTCCAGACGCTTTACTAACACTCTCCCGACTTGGAGAGTCAGTGCCTTTAACCTCCTGTTTGGCCCAGGTTGCAATTTCTGCGGAAGATGAACAGGAATAGGGAGAACCAATGACAGACTAGCTGGAGGTGTCTGGACGGGCAAATTTAACTCTCATTTCCCACCAGGAAGAGGAATTAACCAAAGGCTCAGCGTGCCGTGCCGGAACCAGATTAGGGCCTGAAGCCATCCTGCGGTGTTGCGGCCAGCTCACGAGAAAGCGAGTTGAAGAAAGGAGCTCAGGGGCACTGTAATTCACAAACCTGCAGAGTTATAAATGACAGCTATCGTCCAAAAATATACTGAAGTAAGGCTGCCAAGAGGACTTGAAAGCGGGGCAGAATTGCAGGAAACCGATTTCAGGAGGTAGACTGGAATTGCATTTAAAGCATAGGAAAAGAGGCAGAACGTCCACAATGATGCACTTGGCCAAAAAGGGCGTATGCGTTTTTTCCTGAATATATTCAGGAAAAAACGCATACGCCCTTTTTGGCCAACCAAGCAAGCTTGCAAAGGAAATCTGCACTACAATGAAGTCTCACTTCCCCCCGGTCAAAAGGGCCATCTGAAAAAAGTGTAAAATCCAGAAAGGCAGGACAGGCCATGGAGAACTGGGAGCCTTGTTATGCTGATGGGCGGGATGTCAATTGCCAACAGCCACTCGGGAGAAGTGTATGGTGTTTCCTGAAACATCTAAAAAACAAAGCAACAGAGCCTAGGGCACTTCCACTTATGGTCCTATAGCTTAGGGAAATTAAAATCAAAAAGACACAGCCACCCCAAAGGTTGGGACGGCTCTGTTTACAAGAACCTGGTTTACGGTACAAGTTCAATATCGCAGAAAGTGAAAAATGGATAAAGAAGTTGTGGTACTTACGTACAATGCAGTATCACTCAGCAATGAAATCTATGTCATCAGGCCCGTAGCAGCATAATGAGTGGATTCAGGTACGATGATTCTAACTGAAATAAGTCACACAGGAAAAGAAACATCATAAGATATCACTAATACACGGAATGTAACCTTGGCTACACAGGAACTGAATTACAAAACAGAACAGGGTCTCAAATTTAGAAACCCAACTTATGCTTGCTTAAGGGGAAAGGTGAGTTGGGGTGCTGCATAAAACCAGAGATTGAAATGAGCACAGATAAAGTTCCTTAAGCCAAATATGGAATAGACAAGAGCTACTCCTTGCTCAACGAAATGGACTCAACACCCCATATTAAATGCCTAAGAGTGTACCTGACTAGGAAGTATCTTAAAACCTATGGATTGCTATGTCTCTGAAAGAGAATCAAGTGTGTGTACAGGGGCATAAACGCAGCAGTGATAGGATTGGAGAGGTTCGGTGAGCAAATGAAGACCCTTTGAAGTCATATTGCATGGTACCCATTCCACGGGTCTCAACTCTCCAGGTTTAAGGTATTCTTCCTTCAGCTAAAACATGCATGTGGAACCCAGAGTATGATCAACCGTGTGATCGGGAGACGTGTTCCAATATGTCTCAGTTTTCGTCCCCTGGTACTCGGGTGCAACATTCCAGACGCTTTACTAACACTCTCCCGACTTGGAGAGTCAGTGCCTTTAACCTCCTGTTTGGCCCAGGTTGCAATTTCTGCGGAAGATGAACAGGAATAGGGAGAACCAATGACAGACTAGCTGGAGGTGTCTGGACGGGCAAATTTAACTCTCATTTCCCACCAGGAAGAGGAATTAACCAAAGGCTCAGCGTGCCGTGCCGGAACCAGATTAGGGCCTGAAGCCATCCTGCGGTGTTGCGGCCAGCTCACGAGAAAGCGAGTTGAAGAAAGGAGCTCAGGGGCACTGTAATTCACAAACCTGCAGAGTTATAAATGACAGCTATCGTCCAAAAATATACTGAAGTAAGGCTGCCAAGAGGACTTGAAAGCGGGGCAGAATTGCAGGAAACCGATTTCAGGAGGTAGACTGGAATTGCATTTAAAGCATAGGAAAAGAGGCAGAACGTCCACAATGATGCACTTGGCCAAAAAGGGCGTATGCGTTTTTTCCTGAATATATTCAGGAAAAAACGCATACGCCCTTTTTGGCCAACCAAGCAAGCTTGCAAAGGAAATCTGCACTACAATGAAGTCTCACTTCCCCCCGGTCAAAAGGGCCATCTGAAAAAAGTGTAAAATCCAGAAAGGCAGGACAGGCCATGGAGAACTGGGAGCCTTGTTATGCTGATGGGCGGGATGTAAATTGCCAACAGCCACTCGGGAGAAGTGTATGGTGTTTCCTGAAACATCTAAAAAACAAAGCAACAGAGCCTAGGGCACTTCCACTTATGGTCCTATAGCTTAGGGAAATTAAAATCAAAAAGACACAGCCACCCCAAAGGTTGGGACGGCTCTGTTTACAAGAACCTGGTTTACGGTACAAGTTCAATATCGCAGAAAGTGAAAAATGGGTAAAGAAGTTGTGGTACTTACGTACAATGCAGTATCACTCAGCAATGAAATCTATGTCATCAGGCCCGTAGCAGCATAATGAGTGGATTCAGGTACGATGATTCTAACTGAAATAAGTCACACAGGAAAAGAAACATCATAAGATATCACTAATACACGGAATGTAACCTTGGCTACACAGGAACTGAATTACAAAACAGAACAGGGTCTCAAATTTAGAAACCCAACTTATGCTTGCTTAAGGGGAAAGGTGAGTTGGGGTGCTGCATAAAACCAGAGATTGAAATGAGCACAGATAAAGTTCCTTAAGCCAAATATGGAATAGACAAGAGCTACTCCTTGCTCAACGAAATGGACTCAACACCCCATATTAAATGCCTAAGAGTGTACCTGACTAGGAAGTATCTTAAAACCTATGGATTGCTATGTCTCTGAAAGAGAATCAAGTGTGTGTACAGGGGCATAAACGCAGCAGTGATAGGATTGGAGAGGTTCGGTGAGCAAATGAAGACCCTTTGAAGTCATATTGCATGGTACCCATTCCACGGGTCTCAACTCTCCAGGTTTAAGGTATTCTTCCTTCAGCTAAAACATGCATGTGGAACCCAGAGTATGATCAACCGTGTGATCGGGAGACGTGTTCCAATATGTCTCAGTTTTCGTCCCCTGGTACTCGGGTGCAACATGCCAGACGCTTTACTAACACTCTCCCGACTTGGAGAGTCAGTGCCTTTAACCTCCTGTTTGGCCCAGGTTGCAATTTCTGCGGAAGATGAACAGGAATAGGGAGAACCAATGACAGACTAGCTGGAGGTGTCTGGACGGGCAAATTTAACTCTCATTTCCCACCAGGAAGAGGAATTAACCAAAGGCTCAGCGTGCCGTGCCGGAACCAGATTAGGGCCTGAAGCCATCCTGTGGTGTTGCGGCCAGCTCACGAGAAAGCGAGTTGAAGAAAGGAGCTCAGGGGCACTGTAATTCACAAACCTGCAGAGTTATAAATGACAGCTATCGTCCAAAAATATACTGAAGTAAGGCTGCCAAGAGGACTTGAAAGCGGGGCAGAATTGCAGGAAACCGATTTCAGGAGGTAGACTGGAATTGCATTTAAAGCATAGGAAAAGAGGCAGAACGTCCACAATGATGCACTTGGCCAAAAAGGGCGTATGCGTTTTTTCCTGAATATATTCAGGAAAAAACGCATACGCCCTTTTTGGCCAACCAAGCAAGCTTGCAAAGGAAATCTGCACTACAATGAAGTCTCACTTCCCCCCGGTCAAAAGGGCCATCTGAAAAAAGTGTAAAATCCAGAAAGGCAGGACAGGCCATGGAGAACTGGGAGCCTTGTTATGCTGATGGGCGGGATGTCAATTGCCAACAGCCACTCGGGAGAAGTGTATGGTGTTTCCTGAAACATCTAAAAAACAAAGCAACAGAGCCTAGGGCACTTCCACTTATGGTCCTATAGCTTAGGGAAATTAAAATCAAAAAGACACAGCCACCCCAAAGGTTGGGACGGCTCTGTTTACAAGAACCTGGTTTACGGTACAAGTTCAATATCGCAGAAAGTGAAAAATGGATAAAGAAGTTGTGGTACTTACGTACAATGCAGTATCACTCAGCAATGAAATCTATGTCATCAGGCCCGTAGCAGCATAATGAGTGGATTCAGGTACGATGATTCTAACTGAAATAAGTCACACAGGAAAAGAAACATCATAAGATATCACTAATACACGGAATGTAACCTTGGCTACACAGGAACTGAATTACAAAACAGAACAGGGTCTCAAATTTAGAAACCCAACTTATGCTTGCTTAAGGGGAAAGGTGAGTTGGGGTGCTGCATAAAACCAGAGATTGAAATGAGCACAGATAAAGTTCCTTAAGCCAAATATGGAATAGACAAGAGCTACTCCTTGCTCAACGAAATGGACTCAACACCCCATATTAAATGCCTAAGAGTGTACCTGACTAGGAAGTATCTTAAAACCTATGGATTGCTATGTCTCTGAAAGAGAATCAAGTGTGTGTACAGGGGCATAAACGCAGCAGTGATAGGATTGGAGAGGTTCGGTGAGCAAATGAAGACCCTTTGAAGTCATATTGCATGGTACCCATTCCACGGGTCTCAACTCTCCAGGTTTAAGGTATTCTTCCTTCAGCTAAAACATGCATGTGGAACCCAGAGTATGATCAACCGTGTGATCGGGAGACGTGTTCCAATATGTGTCAGTTTTCGTCCCCTGGTACTCGGGTGCAACATTCCAGACGCTTTACTAACACTCTCCCGACTTGGAGAGTCAGTGCCTTTAACCTCCTGTTTGGCCCAGGTTGCAATTTCTGCGGAAGATGAACAGGAATAGGGAGAACCAATGACAGACTAGCTGGAGGTGTCTGGACGGGCAAATTTAACTCTCATTTCCCACCAGGAAGAGGAATTAACCAAAGGCTCAGCGTGCCGTGCCGGAACCAGATTAGGGCCTGAAGCCATCCTGCGGTGTTGCGGCCAGCTCACGAGAAAGCGAGTTGAAGAAAGGAGCTCAGGGGCACTGTAATTCACAAACCTGCAGAGTTATAAATGACAGCTATCGTCCAAAAATATACTGAAGTAAGGCTGCCAAGAGGACTTGAAAGCGGGGCAGAATTGCAGGAAACCGATTTCAGGAGGTAGACTGGAATTGCATTTAAAGCATAGGAAAAGAGGCAGAACGTCCACAATGATGCACTTGGCCAAAAAGGGCGTATGCGTTTTTTCCTGAATATATTCAGGAAAAAACGCATACGCCCTTTTTGGCCAACCAAGCAAGCTTGCAAAGGAAATCTGCACTACAATGAAGTCTCACTTCCCCCCGGTCAAAAGGGCCATCTGAAAAAAGTGTAAAATCCAGAAAGGCAGGACAGGCCATGGAGAACTGGGAGCCTTGTTATGCTGATGGGCGGGATGTAAATTGCCAACAGCCACTCGGGAGAAGTGTATGGTGTTTCCTGAAACATCTAAAAAACAAAGCAACAGAGCCTAGGGCACTTCCACTTATGGTCCTATAGCTTAGGGAAATTAAAATCAAAAAGACACAGCCACCCCAAAGGTTGGGACGGCTCTGTTTACAAGAACCTGGTTTACGGTACAAGTTCAATATCGCAGAAAGTGAAAAATGGATAAAGAAGTTGTGGTACTTACGTACAATGCAGTATCACTCAGCAATGAAATCTATGTCATCAGGCCCGTAGCAGCATAATGAGTGGATTCAGGTACGATGATTCTAACTGAAATAAGTCACACAGGAAAAGAAACATCATAAGATATCACTAATACACGGAATGTAACCTTGGCTACACAGGAACTGAATTACAAAACAGAACAGGGTCTCAAATTTAGAAACCCAACTTATGCTTGCTTAAGGGGAAAGGTGAGTTGGGGTGCTGCATAAAACCAGAGATTGAAATGAGCACAGATAAAGTTCCTTAAGCCAAATATGGAATAGACAAGAGCTACTCCTTGCTCAACGAAATGGACTCAACACCCCATATTAAATGCCTAAGAGTGTACCTGACTAGGAAGTATCTTAAAACCTATGGATTGCTATGTCTCTGAAAGAGAATCAAGTGTGTGTACAGGGGCATAAACGCAGCAGTGATAGGATTGGAGAGGTTCGGTGAGCAAATGAAGACCCTTTGAACTCATATTGCATGGTACCCATTCCACGGGTCTCAACTCTCCAGGTTTAAGGTATTCTTCCTTCAGCTAAAACATGCATGTGGAACCCAGAGTATGATCAACCGTGTGATCGGGAGACGTGTTCCAATATGTCTCAGTTTTCGTCCCCTGGTACTCGGGTGCAACATTCCAGACGCTTTACTAACACTCTCCCGACTTGGAGAGTCAGTGCCTTTAACCTCCTGTTTGGCCCAGGTTGCAATTTCTGCGGAAGATGAACAGGAATAGGGAGAACCAATGACAGACTAGCTGGAGGTGTCTGGACGGGCAAATTTAACTCTCATTTCCCACCAGGAAGAGGAATTAACCAAAGGCTCAGCGTGCCGTGCCGGAACCAGATTAGGGCCTGAAGCCATCCTGCGGTGTTGCGGCCAGCTCACGAGAAAGCGACTTGAAGAAAGGAGCTCAGGGGCACTGTAATTCACAAACCTGCAGAGTTATAAATGACAGCTATCGTCCAAAAATATACTGAAGTAAGGCTGCCAAGAGGACTTGAAAGCGGGGCAGAATTGCAGGAAACCGATTTCAGGAGGTAGACTGGAATTGCATTTAAAGCATAGGAAAAGAGGCAGAACGTCCACAATGATGCACTTGGCCAAAAAGGGCGTATGCGTTTTTTCCTGAATATATTCAGGAAAAAACGCATACGCCCTTTTTGGCCAACCAAGCAAGCTTGCAAAGGAAATCTGCACTACAATGAAGTCTCACTTCCCCCCGGTCAAAAGGGCCATCTGAAAAAAGTGTAAAATCCAGAAAGGCAGGACAGGCCATGGAGAACTGGGAGCCTTGTTATGCTGATGGGCGGGATGTAAATTGCCAACAGCCACTCGGGAGAAGTGTATGGTGTTTCCTGAAACATCTAAAAAACAAAGCAACAGAGCCTAGGGCACTTCCACTTATGGTCCTATAGCTTAGGGAAATTAAAATCAAAAAGACACAGCCACCCCAAAGGTTGGGACGGCTCTGTTTACAAGAACCTGGTTTACGGTACAAGTTCAATATCGCAGAAAGTGAAAAATGGATAAAGAAGTTGTGGTACTTACGTACAATGCAGTATCACTCAGCAATGAAATCTATGTCATCAGGCCCGTAGCAGCATAATGAGTGGATTCAGGTACGATGATTCTAACTGAAATAAGTCACACAGGAAAAGAAACATCATAAGATATCACTAATACACGGAATGTAACCTTGGCTACACAGGAACTGAATTACAAAACAGAACAGGGTCTCAAATTTAGAAACCCAACTTATGCTTGCTTAAGGGGAAAGGTGAGTTGGGGTGCTGCATAAAACCAGAGATTGAAATGAGCACAGATAAAGTTCCTTAAGCCAAATATGGAATAGACAAGAGCTACTCCTTGCTCAACGAAATGGACTCAACACCCCATATTAAATGCCTAAGAGTGTACCTGACTAGGAAGTATCTTAAAACCTATGGATTGCTATGTCTCTGAAAGAGAATCAAGTGTGTGTACAGGGGCATAAACGCAGCAGTGATAGGATTGGAGAGGTTCGGTGAGCAAATGAAGACCCTTTGAAGTCATATTGCATGGTACCCATTCCACGGGTCTCAACTCTCCAGGTTTAAGGTATTCTTCCTTCAGCTAAAACATGCATGTGGAACCCAGAGTATGATCAACCGTGTGATCGGGAGACGTGTTCCAATATGTCTCAGTTTTCGTCCCCTGGTACTCGGGTGCAACATTCCAGACGCTTTACTAACACTCTCCCGACTTGGAGAGTCAGTGCCTTTAACCTCCTGTTTGGCCCAGGTTGCAATTTCTGCGGAAGATGAACAGGAATAGGGAGAACCAATGACAGACTAGCTGGAGGTGTCTGGACGGGCAAATTTAACTCTCATTTCCCACCAGGAAGAGGAATTAACCAAAGGCTCAGCGTGCCGTGCCGGAACAAGTTTAGGGCCTGAAGCCATCCTGCGGTGTTGCGGCCAGCTCACGAGAAAGCGAGTTGAAGAAAGGAGCTCAGGGGCACTGTAATTCACAAACCTGCAGAGTTATAAATGACAGCTATCGTCCAAAAATATACTGAAGTAAGGCTGCCAAGAGGACTTGAAAGCGGGGCAGAATTGCAGGAAACCGATTTCAGGAGGTAGACTGGAATTGCATTGAAAGCATAGGAAAAGAGGCAGAACGTCCACAATGATGCACTTGGCCAAAAAGGGCGTATGCGTTTTTTCCTGAATATATTCAGGAAAAAACGCATACGCCCTTTTTGGCCAACCAAGCAAGCTTGCAAAGGAAATCTGCACTACAATGAAGTCTCACTTCCCCCCGGTCAAAAGGGCCATCTGAAAAAAGTGTAAAATCCAGAAAGGCAGGACAGGCCATGGAGAACTGGGAGCCTTGTTATGCTGATGGGCGGGATGTAAATTGCCAACAGCCACTCGGGAGAAGTGTATGGTGTTTCCTGAAACATCTAAAAAACAAAGCAACAGAGCCTAGGGCACTTCCACTTATGGTCCTATAGCTTAGGGAAATTAAAATCAAAAAGACACAGCCACCCCAAAGGTTGGGACGGCTCTGTTTACAAGAACCTGGTTTACGGTACAAGTTCAATATCGCAGAAAGTGAAAAATGGATAAAGAAGTTGTGGTACTTACGTACAATGCAGTATCACTCAGCAATGAAATCTATGTCATCAGGCCCGTAGCAGCATAATGAGTGGATTCAGGTACGATGATTCTAACTGAAATAAGTCACACAGGAAAAGAAACATCATAAGATATCACTAATACACGGAATGTAACCTTGGCTACACAGGAACTGAATTACAAAACAGAACAGGGTCTCAAATTTAGAAACCCAACTTATGCTTGCTTAAGGGGAAAGGTGAGTTGGGGTGCTGCATAAAACCAGAGATTGAAATGAGCACAGATAAAGTTCCTTAAGCCAAATATGGAATAGACAAGAGCTACTCCTTGCTCAACGAAATGGACTCAACACCCCATATTAAATGCCTAAGAGTGTACCTGACTAGGAAGTATCTTAAAACCTATGGATTGCTATGTCTCTGAAAGAGAATCAAGTGTGTGTACAGGGGCATAAACGCAGCAGTGATAGGATTGGAGAGGTTCGGTGAGCAAATGAAGACCCTGTGAAGTCATATTGCATGGTACCCATTCCACGGGTCTCAACTCTCCAGGTTTAAGGTATTCTTCCTTCAGCTAAAACATGCATGTGGAACCCAGAGTATGATCAACCGTGTGATCGGGAGACGTGTTCCAATATGTCTCAGTTTTCGTCCCCTGGTACTCGGGTGCAACATTCCAGACGCTTTACTAACACTCTCCCGACTTGGAGAGTCAGTGCCTTTAACCTCCTGTTTGGCCCAGGTTGCAATTTCTGCGGAAGATGAACAGGAATAGGGAGAACCAATGACAGACTAGCTGGAGGTGTCTGGACGGGCAAATTTAACTCTCATTTCCCACCAGGAAGAGGAATTAACCAAAGGCTCAGCGTGCCGTGCCGGAACCAGATTAGGGCCTGAAGCCATCCTGCGGTGTTGCGGCCAGCTCACGAGAAAGCGAGTTGAAGAAAGGAGCTCAGGGGCACTGTAATTCACAAACCTGCAGAGTTATAAATGACAGCTATCGTCCAAAAATATACTGAAGTAAGGCTGCCAAGAGGACTTGAAAGCGGGGCAGAATTGCAGGAAACCGATTTCAGGAGGTAGACTGGAATTGCATTTAAAGCATAGGAAAAGAGGCAGAACGTCCACAATGATGCACTTGGCCAAAAAGGGCGTATGCGTTTTTTCCTGAATATATTCAGGAAAAAACGCATACGCCCTTTTTGGCCAACCAAGCAAGCTTGCAAAGGAAATCTGCACTACAATGAAGTCTCACTTCCCCCCGGTCAAAAGGGCCATCTGAAAAAAGTGTAAAATCCAGAAAGGCAGGACAGGCCATGGAGAACTGGGAGCCTTGTTATGCTGATGGGCGGGATGTAAATTGCCAACAGCCACTCGGGAGAAGTGTATGGTGTTTCCTGAAACATCTAAAAAACAAAGCAACAGAGCCTAGGGCACTTCCACTTATGGTCCTATAGCTTAGGGAAATTAAAATCAAAAAGACACAGCCACCCCAAAGGTTGGGACGGCTCTGTTTACAAGAACCTGGTTTACGGTACAAGTTCAATATCGCAGAAAGTGAAAAATGGATAAAGAAGTTGTGGTACTTACGTACAATGCAGTATCACTCAGCAATGAAATCTATGTCATCAGGCCCGTAGCAGCATAATGAGTGGATTCAGGTACGATGATTCTAACTGAAATAAGTCACACAGCAAAAGAAACATCATAAGATATCACTAATACACGGAATGTAACCTTGGCTACACAGGAACTGAATTACAAAACAGAACAGGGTCTCAAATTTAGAAACCCAACTTATGCTTGCTTAAGGGGAAAGGTGAGTTGGGGTGCTGCATAAAACCAGAGATTGAAATGAGCACAGATAAAGTTCCTTAAGCCAAATATGGAATAGACAAGAGCTACTCCTTGCTCAACGAAATGGACTCAACACCCCATATTAAATGCCTAAGAGTGTACCTGACTAGGAAGTATCTTAAAACCTATGGATTGCTATGTCTCTGAAAGAGAATCAAGTGTGTGTACAGGGGCATAAACGCAGCAGTGATAGGATTGGAGAGGTTCGGTGAGCAAATGAAGACCCTTTGAAGTCATATTGCATGGTACCCATTCCACGGGTCTCAACTCTCCAGGTTTAAGGTATTCTTCCTTCAGCTAAAACATGCATGTGGAACCCAGAGTATGATCAACCGTGTGATCGGGAGACGTGTTCCAATATGTCTCAGTTTTCGTCCCCTGGTACTCGGGTGCAACATTCCAGACGCTTTACTAACACTCTCCCGACTTGGAGAGTCAGTGCCTTTAACCTCCTGTTTGGCCCAGGTTGCAATTTCTGCGGAAGATGAACAGGAATAGGGAGAACCAATGACAGACTAGCTGGAGGTGTCTGGACGGGCAAATTTAACTCTCATTTCCCACCAGGAAGAGGAATTAACCAAAGGCTCAGCGTGCCGTGCCGGAACCAGATTAGGGCCTGAAGCCATCCTGCGGTGTTGCGGCCAGCTCACGAGAAAGCGAGTTGAAGAAAGGAGCTCAGGGGCACTGTAATTCACAAACCTGCAGAGTTATAAATGACAGCTATCGTCCAAAAATATACTGAAGTAAGGCTGCCAAGAGGACTTGAAAGCGGGGCAGAATTGCAGGAAACCGATTTCAGGAGGTAGACTGGAATTGCATTTAAAGCATAGGAAAAGAGGCAGAACGTCCACAATGATGCACTTGGCCAAAAGGCGTATGCGTTTTTTCCTGAGTATATTCAGGAAAAAACGCATACGCCCTTTTTGGCCAACCAAGCAAGCTTGCAAAGGAAATCTGCACTACAATGAAGTCTCACTTCCCCCCGGTCAAAAGGGCCATCTGAAAAAAGTGTAAAATCCAGAAAGGCAGGACAGGCCATGGAGAACTGGGAGCCTTGTTATGCTGATGGGCGGGATGTAAATTGCCAACAGCCACTCGGGAGAAGTGTATGGTGTTTCCTGAAACATCTAAAAAACAAAGCAACAGAGCCTAGGGCACTTCCACTTATGGTCCTATAGCTTAGGGAAATTAAAATCAAAAAGACACAGCCACCCCAAAGGTTGGGACGGCTCTGTTTACAAGAACCTGGTTTACGGTACAAGTTCAATATCGCAGAAAGTGAAAAATGGATAAAGAAGTTGTGGTACTTACGTACAATGCAGTATCACTCAGCAATGAAATCTATGTCATCAGGCCCGTAGCAGCATAATGAGTGGATTCAGGTACGATGATTCTAACTGAAATAAGTCACACAGGAAAAGAAACATCATAAGATATCACTAATACACGGAATGTAACCTTGGCTACACAGGAACTGAATTACAAAACAGAACAGGGTCTCAAATTTAGAAACCCAACTTATGCTTGCTTAAGGGGAAAGGTGAGTTGGGGTGCTGCATAAAACCAGAGATTGAAATGAGCACAGATAAAGTTCCTTAAGCCAAATATGGAATAGACAAGAGCTACTCCTTGCTCAACGAAATGGACTCAACACCCCATATTAAATGCCTAAGAGTGTACCTGACTAGGAAGTATCTTAAAACCTATGGATTGCTATGTCTCTGAAAGAGAATCAAGTGTGTGTACAGGGGCATAAACGCAGCAGTGATAGGATTGGAGAGGTTCGGTGAGCAAATGAAGACCCTTTGAAGTCATATTGCATGGTACCCATTCCACGGGTCTCAACTCTCCAGGTTTAAGGTATTCTTCCTTCAGCTAAAACATGCATGTGGAACCCAGAGTATGATCAACCGTGTGATCGGGAGACGTGTTCCAATATGTGTCAGTATTCGTCCCCTGGTACTCGGGTGCAACATTCCAGACGCTTTACTAACACTCTCCCGACTTGGAGAGTCAGTGCCTTTAACCTCCTGTTTGGCCCAGTTTGCAATTTCTGCGGAAGATGAACAGGAATAGGGAGAACCAATGACAGACTAGATGGAGGTGTCTGGACGGGCAAATTTAACTCTCATTTCCCACCAGGAAGAGGAATTAACCAAAGGCTCAGCGTGCCGTGCCGGAACCAGATTAGGGCCTGAAGCCATCCTGCGGTGTTGCGGCCAGCTCACGAGAAAGCGAGTTGAAGAAAGGAGCTCAGGGGCACTGTAATTCACAAACCTGCAGAGTTATAAATGACAGCTATCGTCCAAAAATATACTGAAGTAAGGCTGCCAAGAGGACTTGAAAGCGGGGCAGAATTGCAGGAAACCGATTTCAGGAGGTAGACTGGAATTGCATTGAAAGCATAGGAAAAGAGGCAGAACGTCCACAATGATGCACTTGGCCAAAAAGGGCGTATGCGTTTTTTCCTGAATATATTCAGGAAAAAACGCATACGCCCTTTTTGGCCAACCAAGCAAGCTTGCAAAGGAAATCTGCACTACAATGAAGTCTCACTTCCCCCCGGTCAAAAGGGCCATCTGAAAAAAGTGTAAAATCCAGAAAGGCAGGACAGGCCATGGAGAACTGGGAGCCTTGTTATGCTGATGGGCGGGATGTCAATTGCCAACAGCCACTCGGGAGAAGTGTATGGTGTTTCCTGAAACATCTAAAAAACAAAGCAACAGAGCCTAGGGCACTTCCACTTATGGTCCTATAGCTTAGGGAAATTAAAATCAAAAAGACACAGCCACCCCAAAGGTTGGGACGGCTCTGTTTACAAGAACCTGGTTTACGGTACAAGTTCAATATCGCAGAAAGTGAAAAATGGATAAAGAAGTTGTGGTACTTACGTACAATGCAGTATCACTCAGCAATGAAATCTATGTCATCAGGCCCGTAGCAGCATAATGAGTGGATTCAGGTACGATGATTCTAACTGAAATAAGTCACACAGGAAAAGAAACATCATAAGATATCACTAATACACGGAATGTAACCTTGGCTACACAGGAACTGAATTACAAAACAGAACAGGGTCTCAAATTTAGAAACCCAACTTATGCTTGCTTAAGGGGAAAGGTGAGTTGGGGTGCTGCATAAAACCAGAGATTGAAATGAGCACAGATAAAGTTCCTTAAGCCAAATATGGAATAGACAAGAGCTACTCCTTGCTCAACGAAATGGACTCAACACCCCATATTAAATGCCTAAGAGTGTACCTGACTAGGAAGTATCTTAAAACCTATGGATTGCTATGTCTCTGAAAGAGAATCAAGTGTGTGTACAGGGGCATAAACGCAGCAGTGATAGGATTGGAGAGGTTCGGTGAGCAAATGAAGACCCTTTGAAGTCATATTGCATGGTACCCATTCCACGGGTCTCAACTCTCCAGGTTTAAGGTATTCTTCCTTCAGCTAAAACATGCATGTGGAACCCAGAGTATGATCAACCGTGTGATCGGGAGACGTGTTCCAATATGTCTCAGTTTTCGTCCCCTGGTACTCGGGTGCAACATTCCAGACGCTTTACTAACACTCTCCCGACTTGGAGAGTCAGTGCCTTTAACCTCCTGTTTGGCCCAGTTTGCAATTTCTGCGGAAGATGAACAGGAATAGGGAGAACCAATGACAGACTAGCTGGAGGTGTCTGGACGGGCAAATTTAACTCTCATTTCCCACCAGGAAGAGGAATTAACCAAAGGCTCAGCGTGCCGTGCCGGAACCAGATTAGGGCCTGAAGCCATCCTGCGGTGTTGCGGCCAGCTCACGAGAAAGCGACTTGAAGAAAGGAGCTCAGGGGCACTGTAATTCACAAACCTGCAGAGTTATAAATGACAGCTATCGTCCAAAAATATACTGAAGTAAGGCTGCCAAGAGGACTTGAAAGCGGGGCAGAATTGCAGGAAACCGATTTCAGGAGGTAGACTGGAATTGCATTGAAAGCATAGGAAAAGAGGCAGAACGTCCACAATGATGCACTTGGCCAAAAAGGGTGTATGCGTTTTTTCCTGAATATATTCAGGAAAAAACGCATACGCCCTTTTTGGCCAACCAAGCAAGCTTGCAAAGGAAATCTGCACTACAATGAAGTCTCACTTCCCCCCGGTCAAAAGGGCCATCTGAAAAAAGTGTAAAATCCAGAAAGGCAGGACAGGCCATGGAGAACTGGGAGCCTTGTTATGCTGATGGGCGGGATGTCAATTGCCAACAGCCACTCGGGAGAAGTGTATGGTGTTTCCTGAAACATCTAAAAAACAAAGCAACAGAGCCTAGGGCACTTCCACTTATGGTCCTATAGCTTAGGGAAATTAAAATCAAAAAGACACAGCCACCCCAAAGGTTGGGACGGCTCTGTTTACAAGAACCTGGTTTACGGTACAAGTTCAATATCGCAGAAAGTGAAAAATGGATAAAGAAGTTGTGGTACTTATGTACAATGCAGTATCACTCAGCAATGAAATCTATGTCATCAGGCCCGTAGCAGCATAATGAGTGGATTCAGGTACGATGATTCTAACTGAAATAAGTCACACAGGAAAAGAAACATCATAAGATATCACTAATACACGGAATGTAACCTTGGCTACACAGGAACTGAATTACAAAACAGAACAGGGTCTCAAATTTAGAAACCCAACTTATGCTTGCTTAAGGGGAAAGGTGAGTTGGGGTGCTGCATAAAACCAGAGATTGAAATGAGCACAGATAAAGTTCCTTAAGCCAAATATGGAATAGACAAGAGCTACTCCTTGCTCAACGAAATGGACTCAACACCCCATATTAAATGCCTAAGAGTGTACCTGACTAGGAAGTATCTTAAAACCTATGGATTGCTATGTCTCTGAAAGAGAATCAAGTGTGTGTACAGGGGCATAAACGCAGCAGTGATAGGATTGGAGAGGTTCGGTGAGCAAATGAAGACCCTTTGAAGTCATATTGCATGGTACCCATTCCACGGGTCTCAACTCTCCAGGTTTAAGGTATTCTTCCTTCAGCTAAAACATGCATGTGGAACCCAGAGTATGATCAACCGTGTGATCGGGAGACGTGTTCCAATATGTGTCAGTTTTCGTCCCCTGGTACTCGGGTGCAACATTCCAGACGCTTTACTAACACTCTCCCGACTTGGAGAGTCAGTGCCTTTAACCTCCTGTTTGGCCCAGTTTGCAATTTCTGCGGAAGATGAACAGGAATAGGGAGAACCAATGACAGACTAGCTGGAGGTGTCTGGACGGGCAAATTTAACTCTCATTTCCCACCAGGAAGAGGAATTAACCAAAGGCTCAGCGTGCCGTGCCGGAACCAGATTAGGGCCTGAAGCCATCCTGCGGTGTTGCGGCCAGCTCACGAGAAAGCGAGTTGAAGAAAGGAGCTCAGGGGCACTGTAATTCACAAACCTGCAGAGTTATAAATGACAGCTATCGTCCAAAAATATACTGAAGTAAGGCTGCCAAGAGGACTTGAAAGCGGGGCAGAATTGCAGGAAACCGATTTCAGGAGGTAGACTGGAATTGCATTTAAAGCATAGGAAAAGAGGCAGAACGTCCACAATGATGCACTTGGCCAAAAAGGGCGTATGCGTTTTTTCCTGAATATATTCAGGAAAAAACGCATACGCCCTTTTTGGCCAACCAAGCAAGCTTGCAAAGGAAATCTGCACTACAATGAAGTCTCACTTCCCCCCGGTCAAAAGGGCCATCTGAAAAAAGTGTAAAATCCAGAAAGGCAGGACAGGCCATGGAGAACTGGGAGCCTTGTTATGCTGATGGGCGGGATGTCAATTGCCAACAGCCACTCGGGAGAAGTGTATGGTGTTTCCTGAAACATCTAAAAAACAAAGCAACAGAGCCTAGGGCACTTCCACTTATGGTCCTATAGCTTAGGGAAATTAAAATCAAAAAGACACAGCCACCCCAAAGGTTGGGACGGCTCTGTTTACAAGAACCTGGTTTACGGTACAAGTTCAATATCGCAGAAAGTGAAAAATGGATAAAGAAGTTGTGGTACTTACGTACAATGCAGTATCACTCAGCAATGAAATCTATGTCATCAGGCCCGTAGCAGCATAATGAGTGGATTCAAGTACGATGATTCTAACTGAAATAAGTCACACAGCAAAAGAAACATCATAAGATATCACTAATACACGGAATGTAACCTTGGCTACACAGGAACTGAATTACAAAACAGAACAGGGTCTCAAATTTAGAAACCCAACTTATGCTTGCTTAAGGGGAAAGGTGAGTTGGGGTGCTGCATAAAACCAGAGATTGAAATGAGCACAGATAAAGTTCCTTAAGCCAAATATGGAATAGACAAGAGCTACTCCTTGCTCAACGAAATGGACTCAACACCCCATATTAAATGCCTAAGAGTGTACCTGACTAGGAAGTATCTTAAAACCTATGGATTGCTATGTCTCTGAAAGAGAATCAAGTGTGTGTACAGGGGCATAAACGCAGCAGTGATAGGATTGGAGAGGTTCGGTGAGCAAATGAAGACCCTTTGAAGTCATATTGCATGGTACCCATTCCACGGGTCTCAACTCTCCAGGTTTAAGGTATTCTTCCTTCAGCTAAAACATGCATGTGGAATCCAGAGTATGATCAACCGTGTGATCGGGAGACGTGTTCCAATATGTCTCAGTTTTCGTCCCCTGGTACTCGGGTGCAACATTCCAGACGCTTTACTAACACTCTCCCGACTTGGAGAGTCAGTGCCTTTAACCTCCTGTTTGGCCCAGGTTGCAATTTCTGCGGAAGATGAACAGGAATAGGGAGAACCAATGACAGACTAGCTGGAGGTGTCTGGACGGGCAAATTTAACTCTCATTTCCCACCAGGAAGAGGAATTAACCAAAGGCTCAGCGTGCCGTGCCGAAACCAGATTAGGGCCTGAAGCCATCCTGCGGTGTTGCGGCCAGCTCACGAGAAAGCGAGTTGAAGAAAGGAGCTCAGGGGCACTGTAATTCACAAACCTGCAGAGTTATAAATGACAGCTATCGTCCAAAAATATACTGAAGTAAGGCTGCCAAGAGGACTTGAAAGCGGGGCAGAATTGCAGGAAACCGATTTCAGGAGGTAGACTGGAATTGCATTTAAAGCATAGGAAAAGAGGCAGAACGTCCACAATGATGCACTTGGCCAAAAAGGGCGTATGTGTTTTTTCCTGAATATATTCAGGAAAAAACGCATACGCCCTTTTTGGCCAACCAAGCAAGCTTGCAAAGGAAATCTGCACTACAATGAAGTCTCACTTCCCCCCGGTCAAAAGGGCCATCTGAAAAAAGTGTAAAATCCAGAAAGGCAGGACAGGCCATGGAGAACTGGGAGCCTTGTTATGCTGATGGGCGGGATGTCAATTGCCAACAGCCACTCGGGAGAAGTGTATGGTGTTTCCTGAAACATCTAAAAAACAAAGCAACAGAGCCTAGGGCACTTCCACTTATGGTCCTATAGCTTAGGGAAATTAAAATCAAAAAGACACAGCCACCCCAAAGGTTGGGACGGCTCTGTTTACAAGAACCTGGTTTACGGTACAAGTTCAATATCGCAGAAAGTGAAAAATGGATAAAGAAGTTGTGGTACTTACGTACAATGCAGTATCACTCAGCAATGAAATCTATGTCATCAGGCCCGTAGCAGCATAATGAGTGGATTCAGGTACGATGATTCTAACTGAAATAAGTCACACAGGAAAAGAAACATCATAAGATATCACTAATACACGGAATGTAACCTTGGCTACACAGGAACTGAATTACAAAACAGAACAGGGTCTCAAATTTAGAAACCCAACTTATGCTTGCTTAAGGGGAAAGGTGAGTTGGGGTGCTGCATAAAACCAGAGATTGAAATGAGCACAGATAAAGTTCCTTAAGCCAAATATGGAATAGACAAGAGCTACTCCTTGCTCAAGGAGATGGACTCAACACCCCATATTAAATGCCTAAGAGTGTACCTGACTAGGAAGTATCTTAAAACCTATGGATTGCTATGTCTCTGAAAGAGAATCAAGTGTGTGTACAGGGGCATAAACGCAGCAGTGATAGGATTGGAGAGGTTCGGTGAGCAAATGAAGACCCTTTGAAGTCATATTGCATGGTACCCATTCCACGGGTCTCAACTCTCCAGGTTTAAGGTATTCTTCCTTCAGCTAAAACATGCATGTGGAACCCAGAGTATGATCAACCGTGTGATCGGGAGACGTGTTCCAATATGTCTCAGTTTTCATCCCCTGGTACTCGGGTACAACATTCCAGACGCTTTACTAACACTCTCCCGACTTGGAGAGTCAGTGCCTTTAACCTCCTGTTTGGCCCAGTTTGCAATTTCTGCGGAAGATGAACAGGAATAGGGAGAACCAATGACAGACTAGCTGGAGGTGTCTGGACGGGCAAATTTAACTCTCATTTCCCACCAGGAAGAGGAATTAACCAAAGGCTCAGCGTGCCGTGCCGGAACCAGATTAGGGCCTGAAGCCATCCTGCGGTGTTGCGGCCAGCTCACGAGAAAGCGAGTTGAAGAAAGGAGCTCAGGGGCACTGTAATTCACAAACCTGCAGAGTTATAAATGACAGCTATCGTCCAAAAATATACTGAAGTAAGGCTGCCAAGAGGACTTGAAAGCGGGGCAGAATTGCAGGAAACCGATTTCAGGAGGTAGACTGGAATTGCATTGAAAGCATAGGAAAAGAGGCAGAACGTCCACAATGATGCACTTGGCCAAAAAGGGCGTATGCGTTTTTTCCTGAATATATTCAGGAAAAAACGCATACGCCCTTTTTGGCCAACCAAGCAAGCTTGCAAAGGAAATCTGCACTACAATGAAGTCTCACTTCCCCCCGGTCAAAAGGGCCATCTGAAAAAAGTGTAAAATCCAGAAAGGCAGGACAGGCCATGGAGAACTGGGAGCCTTGTTATGCTGATGGGCGGGATGTCAATTGCCAACAGCCACTCGGGAGAAGTGTATGGTGTTTCCTGAAACATCTAAAAAACAAAGCAACAGAGCCTAGGGCAATTCCACTTATGGTCCTATAGCTTAGGGAAATTAAAATCAAAAAGACACAGCCACCCCAAAGGTTGGGACGGCTCTGTTTACAAGAACCTGGTTTACGGTACAAGTTCAATATCGCAGAAAGTGAAAAATGGATAAAGAAGTTGTGGTACTTACGTACAATGCAGTATCACTCAGCAATGAAATCTATGTCATCAGGCCCGTAGCAGCATAATGAGTGGATTCAGGTACGATGATTCTAACTGAAATAAGTCACACAGGAAAAGAAACATCATAAGATATCACTAATACACGGAATGTAACCTTGGCTACACAGGAACCGAATTACAAAACAGAACAGGGTCTCAAATTAAGAAACCCAACTTATGCTTGCTTAAGGGGAAAGGTGAGTTGGGGTGCTGCATAAAACCAGAGATTGAAATGAGCACAGATAAAGTTCCTTAAGCCAAATATGGAATAGACAAGAGCTACTCCTTGCTCAACGAAATGGACTCAACACCCCATATTAAATGCCTAAGAGTGTACCTGACTAGGAAGTATCTTAAAACCTATGGATTGCTATGTCTCTGAAAGAGAATCAAGTGTGTGTACAGGGGCATAAACGCAGCAGTGATAGGATTGGAGAGGTTCGGTGAGCAAATGAAGACCCTTTGAAGTCATATTGCATGGTACCCATTCCACGGGTCTCAACTCTCCAGGTTTAAGGTATTCTTCCTTCAGCTAAAACATGCATGTGGAACCC
Organism: Lagenorhynchus albirostris; assembly: GCF_949774975.1. NCBI lineage: Eukaryota > Metazoa > Chordata > Mammalia > Artiodactyla > Delphinidae > Lagenorhynchus > Lagenorhynchus albirostris. The sequence goes on from NW_026783476.1 coordinate 58,968, forward strand.
AGAGTATGATCAACCGTGTGATCGGGAGACGTGTTCCAATATGTCTCAGTTTTCGTCCCCTGGTACTCGGGTGCAACATGCCAGACGCTTTACTAACACTCTCCCGACTTGGAGAGTCAGTGCCTTTAACCTCCTGTTTGGCCCAGTTTGCAATTTCTGCGGAAGATGAACAGGAATAGGGAGAACCAATGACAGACTAGCTGGAGGTGTCTGGACGGGCAAATTTAACTCTCATTTCCCACCAGGAAGAGGAATTAACCAAAGGCTCAGCGTGCCGTGCCGGAACCAGATTAGGGCCTGAAGCAATCCTGCGGTGTTGCGGCCAGCTCACGAGAAAGCGAGTTGAAGAAAGGAGTTCACGGGCACTGTAATTCACAAACCTGCAGAGTTATAAATGACAGCTATCGTCCAAAAATATACTGAAGTAAGGCTGCCAAGAGGACTTGAAAGCGGGGCAGAATTGCAGGAAACCGATTTCAGGAGGTAGACTGGAATTGCATTGAAAGCATAGGAAAAGAGGCAGAACGTCCACAATGATGCACTTGGCCAAAAAGGGCGTATGCGTTTTTTCCTGAATATATTCAGGAAAAAACGCATACGCCCTTTTTGGCCAACCAAGCAAGCTTGCAAAGGAAATCTGCACTACAATGAAGTCTCACTTCCCCCCGGTCAAAAGGGCCATCTGAAAAAAGTGTAAAATCCAGAAAGGCAGGACAGGCCATGGAGAACTGGGAGCCTTGTTATGCTGATGGGCGGGATGTCAATTGCCAACAGCCACTCGGGAGAAGTGTATGGTGTTTCCTGAAACATCTAAAAAACAAAGCAACAGAGCCTAGGGCACTTCCACTTATGGTCCTATAGCTTAGGGAAATTAAAATCAAAAAGACACAGCCACCCCAAATGTTGGGACAGCTCTGTTTACAAGAACCTGGTTTACGGTACAAGTTCAATATCGTAGAAATTGAAAAATGGATAAAGAAGTTGTGGTACTTACGTACAATGCAGTATCACTCAGCAATGAAATCTATGTCATCAGGCCCGTAGCAGCATAATGAGTGGATTCAGGTACGATGATTCTAACTGAAATAAGTCACACAGGAAAAGAAACATCATAAGATATCACTAATACACGGAATGTAACCTTGGCTACACAGGAACTGAATTACAAAACAGAACAGGGTCTCAAATTTAGAAACCCAACTTATGCTTGCTTAAGGGGAAAGGTGAGTTGGGGTGCTGCATAAAACCAGAGATTGAAATGAGCACAGATAAAGTTCCTTAAGCCAAATATGGAATAGACAAGAGCTACTCCTTGCTCAACGAAATGGACTCAACACCCCATATTAAATGCCTAAGAGTGTACCTGACTAGGAAGTATCTTAAAACCTATGGATTGCTATGTCTCTGAAAGAGAATCAAGTGTGTGTACAGGGTCATAAACGCAGCAGTGATAGGATTGGAGAGGTTCGGTGAGCAAATGAAGACCCTTTGAAGTCATATTGCATGGTACCCATTCCACGGGTCTCAACTCTCCAGGTTTAACGTATTCTTCCTTCAGCTAAAACATGCATGTGGAACCCAGAGTATGATCAACCGTGTGATCGGGAGACGTGTTCCAATATGTGTCAGTTTTCGTCCCCTGGTACTCGGGTGCAACATTCCAGACGCTTTACTAACACTCTCCCGACTTGGAGAGTCAGTGCCTTTAACCTCCTGTTTGGCCCAGTTTGCAATTTCTGCGGAAGATGAACAGGAATAGGGAGAACCAATGACAGACTAGCTGGAGGTGTCTGGACGGGCAAATTTAACTCTCATTTCCCACCAGGAAGAGGAATTAACCAAAGGCTCAGCGTGCCGTGCCGGAACAAGATTACGGCCTGAAGCCATCCTGCGGTGTTGCGGCCAGCTCACGAGAAAGCGACTTGAAGAAAGGAGCTCAGGGGCACTGTAATTCACAAACATGCAGAGTTATAAATGACAGCTATCGTCCAAAAATATACTGAAGTAAGGCTGCCAAGAGGACTTGAAAGCGGGGCAGAATTGCAGGAAACCGATTTCAGGAGGTAGACTGGAATTGCATTGAAAGCATAGGAAAAGAGGCAGAACGTCCACAATGATGCACTTGGCCAAAAAGGGCGTATGCGTTTTTTCCTGAATATATTCAGGAAAAAACGCATACGCCCTTTTTGGCCAACCAAGCAAGCTTGCAAAGGAAATCTGCACTACAATGAAGTCTCACTTCCCCCCGGTCAAAAGGGCCATCTGAAAAAAGTGTAAAATCCAGAAAGGCAGGACAGGCCATGGAGAACTGGGAGCCTTGTTATGCTGATGGGCGGGATGTCAATTGCCAACAGCCACTCGGGAGAAGTGTATGGTGTTTCCTGAAACATCTAAAAAACAAAGCAACAGAGCCTAGGGCACTTCCACTTATGGTCCTATAGCTTAGGGAAATTAAAATCAAAAGACACAGCCACCCCAAAGGTTGGGACGGCTCTGTTTACAAGAACCTGGTTTACGGTACCAGTTCAATATCGCAGAAAGTGAAAAATGGATAAAGAAGTTGTGGTACTTACGTACAATGCAGTATCACTCAGCAATGAAATCTATGTCATCAGGCCCGTAGCAGCATAATGAGTGGATTCAGGTACGATGATTCTAACTGAAATAAGTCACACAGGAAAAGAAACATCATAAGATATCACTAATACACGGAATGTAACCTTGGCTACACAGGAACTGAATTACAAAACAGAACAGGGTCTCAAATTTAGAAACCCAACTTATGCTTGCTTAAGGGGAAAGGTGAGTTGGGGTGCTGCATAAAACCAGAGATTGAAATGAGCACAGATAAAGTTCCTTAAGCCAAATATGGAATAGACAAGAGCTACTCCTTGCTCAAGGAAATGGACTCAACACCCCATATTAAATGCCTAAGAGTGTACCTGACTAGAAAGTATCTTAAAACCTATGGATTGCTATGTCTCTGAAAGAGAATCAAGTGTGTGTACAGGGGCATAAACGCAGCAGTGATAGGATTGGAGAGGTTCGGTGAGCAAATGAAGACCCTTTGAAGTCATATTGCATGGTACCCATTCCACGGGTCTCAACTCTCCAGGTTTAAGGTATTCTTCCTTCAGCTAAAACATGCATGTGGAACCCAGAGTATGATCAACCGTGTGATCGGGAGACGTGTTCCAATATGTGTCAGTTTTCGTCCCCTGGTACTCGGGTGCAACATTCCAGACGCTTTACTAACACTCTCCCGACTTGGAGAGTCAGTGCCTTTAACCTCCTGTTTGGCCCAGGTTGCAATTTCTGCGGAAGATGAACAGGAATAGGGAGAACCAATGAGAGACTAGCTGGAGGTGTCTGGACGGGCAAATTTAACTCTCATTTCCCACCAGGAAGAGGAATTAACCAAAGGCTCAGCGTGCCGTGCCGGAACCAGATTAGGGCCTGAAGCCATCCTGCGGTGTTGCGGCCAGCTCACGAGAAAGCGAGTTGAAGAAAGGAGCTCAGGGGCACTGTAATTCACAAACCTGCAGAGTTATAAATGACAGCTATCGTCCAAAAATATACTGAAGTAAGGCTGCCAAGAGGACTTGAAAGCGGGGCAGAATTGCAGGAAACCGATTTCAGGAGGTAGACTGGAATTGCATTGAAAGCATAGGAAAAGAGGCAGAACGTCCACAATGATGCACTTGGCCAAAAAGGGCGTATGCGTTTTTTCCTGAATATATTCAGGAAAAAACGCATACGCCCTTTTTGGCCAACCAAGCAAGCTTGCAAAGGAAATCTGCACTACAATGAAGTCTCACTTCCCCCCGGTCAAAAGGGCCATCTGAAAAAAGTGTAAAATCCAGAAAGGCAGGACAGGCCATGGAGAACTGGGAGCCTTGTTATGCTGATGGGCGGGATGTAAATTGCCAACAGCCACTCAGGAGAAGTGTATGGTGTTTCCTGAAACATCTAAAAAACAAAGCAACAGAGCCTAGGGCAATTCCACTTATGGTCCTATAGCTTAGGGAAATTAAAATCAAAAAGACACAGCCACCCCAATGGTTGGGACGGCTCTGTTTACAAGAACCTGGTTTACGGTACAAGTTCAATATCGCAGAAAGTGAAAAATGGATAAAGAAGTTGTGGTACTTACGTACAATGCAGTATCACTCAGCAATGAAATCTATGTCATCAGGCCCGTAGCAGCATAATGAGTGGATTCAGGTACGATGATTCTAACTGAAATAAGTCACACAGGAAAAGAAACATCATAAGATATCACTAATACACGGAATGTAACCTTGGCTACACAGGAACTGAATTACAAAACAGAACAGGGTCTCAAATTTAGAAAACCAACTTATGCTTGCTTAAGGGGAAAGGTGAGTTGGGGTGCTGCATAAAACCAGAGATTGAAATGAGCACAGATAAAGTTCCTTAAGCCAAATATGGAATAGACAAGAGCTACTCCTTGCTCAAGGAGATGGACTCAACACCCCATATTAAATGCCTAAGAGTGTACCTGACTAGGAAGTATCTTAAAACCTATGGATTGCTATGTCTCTGAAAGAGAATCAAGTGTGTGTACAGGGGCATAAACGCAGCAGTGATAGGATTGGAGAGATTCGGTGAGCAAATGAAGACCCTTTGAAGTCATATTGCATGGTACCCATTCCACGGGTCTCAACTCTCCAGGTTTAACGTATTCTTCCTTCAGCTAAAACATGCATGTGGAACCCAGAGTATGATCAACCGTGTGATCGGGAGACGTGTTCCAATATGTCTCAGTTTTCGTCCCCTGGTACTCGGGTGCAACATTCCAGACGCTTTACTAACACTCTCCCGACTTGGAGAGTCAGTGCCTTTAACCTCCTGTTTGGCCCAGGTTGCAATTTCTGCGGAAGATGAACAGGAATAGGGAGAACCAATGACAGACTAGCTGGAGGTGTCTGGACGGGCAAATTTAACTCTCATTTCCCACCAGGAAGAGGAATTAACCAAAGGCTCAGCATGCCGTGCCGGAACCAGATTAGGGCCTGAAGCCATCCTGCGGTGTTGCGGCCAGCTCACGAGAAAGCGAGTTGAAGAAAGGAGCTCAGGGGCACTGTAATTCACAAACCTGCAGAGTTATAAATGACAGCTATCGTCCAAAAATATACTGAAGTAAGGCTGCCAAGAGGACTTGAAAGCGGGGCAGAATTGCAGGAAACCGATTTCAGGAGGTAGACTGGAATTGCATTTAAACCATAGGAAAAGAGGCAGAACGTCCACAATGATGCACTTGGCCAAAAAGGGCGTATGCGTTTTTTCCTGAATATATTCAGGAAAAAACGCATATGCCCTTTTTGGCCAACCAAGCAAGCTTGCAAAGGAAATCTGCACTACAATGAAGTCTCACTTCCCCCCGGTCAAAAGGGCCATCTGAAAAAAGTGTAAAATCCAGAAAGGCAGGACAGGCCATGGAGAACTGGGAGCCTTGTTATGCTGATGGCCGGGATGTAAATTGCCAACAGCCACTCGGGAGAAGTGTATGGTGTTTCCTGAAACATCTAAAAAACAAAGCAACAGAGCCTAGGGCACTTCCACTTATGGTCCTATAGCTTAGGGAAATTAAAATCAAAAGACACAGCCACCCCAAAGGTTGGGACGGCTCTGTTTACAAGAACCTGGTTTACGGTACAAGTTCAATATCGCAGAAAGTGAAAAATGGATAAAGAAGTTGTGGTACTTACGTACAATGCAGTATCACTCAGCAATGAAATCTATGTCATCAGGCCCGTAGCAGCATAATGAGTGGATTCAGGTACGATGATTCTAACTGAAATAAGTCACACAGGAAAAGAAACATCATAAGATATCACTAATACACGGAATGTAACCTTGGCTACACAGGAACTGAATTACAAAACAGAACAGGGTCTCAAATTTAGAAACCCAACTTATGCTTGCTTAAGGGGAAAGGTAAGTTGGGGTGCTGCATAAAACCAGAGATTGAAATGAGCACAGATAAAGTTCCTTAAGCCAAATATGGAATAGACAAGAGCTACTCCTTGCTCAACGAAATGGACTCAACACCCCATATTAAATGCCTAAGAGTGTACCTGACTAGGAAGTATCTTAAAACCTATGGATTGCTATGTCTCTGAAAGAGAATCAAGTGTGTGTACAGGGGCATAAACGCAGCAGTGATAGGATTGGAGAGGTTCGGTGAGCAAATGAAGACCCTTTGAAGTCATATTGCATGGTACCCATTCCACGGGTCTCAACTCTCCAGGTTTAAGGTATTCTTCCTTCAGCTAAAACATGCATGTGGAACCCAGAGTATGATCAACCGTGTGATCGGGAGACGTGTTCCAATATGTGTCAGTTTTCGTCCCCTGGTACTCGGGTGCAACATTCCAGACGCTTTACTAACACTCTCCCGACTTGGAGAGTCAGTGCCTTTAACCTCCTGTTTGGCCCAGTTTGCAATTTCTGCGGAAGATGAACAGGAATAGGGAGAACCAATGACAGACTAGCTGGAGGTGTCTGGACGGGCAAATTTAACTCTCATTTCCCACCAGGAAGAGGAATTAACCAAAGGCTCAGCGTGCCGTGCCGGAACCAGATTAGGGCCTGAAGCAATCCTGCGGTGTTGCGGCCAGCTCACGAGAAAGCGAGTTGAAGAAAGGAGCTCAGGGGCACTGTAATTCACAAACCTGCAGAGTTATAAATGACAGCTATCGTCCAAAAATATACTGAAGTAAGGCTGCCAAGAGGACTTGAAAGCGGGGCAGAATTGCAGGAAACCGATTTCAGGAGGTAGACTGGAATTGCATTGAAAGCATAGGAAAAGAGGCAGAACGTCCACAATGATGCACTTGGCCAAAAAGGGCGTATGCGTTTTTTCCTGAATATATTCAGGAAAAAACGCATACGCCCTTTTTGGCCAACCAAGCAAGCTTGCAAAGGAAATCTGCACTACAATGAAGTCTCACTTCCCCCCGGTCAAAAGGGCCATCTGAAAAAAGTGTAAAATCCAGAAAGGCAGCACAGGCCATGGAGAACTGGGAGCCTTGTTATGCTGATGGGCGGGATGTAAATTGCCAACAGCCACTCGGGAGAAGTGTATGGTGTTTCCTGAAACATCTAAAAAACAAAGCAACAGAGCCTAGGGCACTTCCACTTATGGTCCTATAGCTTAGGGAAATTAAAATCAAAAAGACACAGCCACCCCAAAGGTTGGGACGGCTCTGTTTACAAGAACCTGGTTTACGGTACAAGTTCAATATCGCAGAAAGTGAAAAATGGATAAAGAAGTTGTGGTACTTACATACAATGCAGTATCACTCAGCAATGAAATCTATGTCATCAGGCCCGTAGCAGCATAATGAGTGGATTCAGGTACGATGATTCTAACTGAAATAAGTCACACAGGAAAAGAAACATCATAAGATATCACTAATACACGGAATGTAACCTTGGCTACACAGGAACTGAATTACAAAACAGAACAGGGTCTCAAATTTAGAAACCCAACTTATGCTTGCTTAAGGGGAAAGGTGAGTTGGGGTGCTGCATAAAACCAGAGATTGAAATGAGCACAGATAAAGTTCCTTAAGCCAAATATGGAATAGACAAGAGCTACTCCTTGCTCAACGAAATGGACTCAACACCCCATATTAAATGCCTAAGAGTGTACCTGACTAGGAAGTATCTTAAAACCTATGGATTGCTATGTCTCTGAAAGAGAATCAAGTGTGTGTACAGGGGCATAAACGCAGCAGTGATAGGATTGGAGAGGTTCGGTGAGCAAATGAAGACCCTTTGAAGTCATATTGCATGGTACCCATTCCACGGGTCTCAACTCTCCAGGTTTAAGGTATTCTTCCTTCAGCTAAAACATGCATGTGGAACCCAGAGTATGATCAACCGTGTGATCGGGAGACGTGTTCCAATATGTCTCAGTTTTCGTCCCCTGGTACTCGGGTGCAACATTCCAGACGCTTTACTAACACTCTCCCGACTTGGAGAGTCAGTGCCTTTAACCTCCTGTTTGGCCCAGGTTGCAATTTCTGCGGAAGATGAACAGGAATAGGGAGAACCAATGACAGACTAGCTGGAGGTGTCTGGACGGGCAAATTTAACTCTCATTTCCCACCAGGAAGAGGAATTAACCAAAGGCTCAGCGTGCCGTGCCGGAACCAGATTAGGGCCTGAAGCCATCCTGCGGTGTTGCGGCCAGCTCACGAGAAAGCGAGTTGAAGAAAGGAGCTCAGGGGCACTGTAATTCACAAACCTGCAGAGTTATAAATGACAGCTATCGTCCAAAAATATACTGAAGTAAGGCTGCCAAGAGGACTTGAAAGCGGGGCAGAATTGCAGGAAACCGATTTCAGGAGGTAGACTGGAATTGCATTTAAAGCATAGGAAAAGAGGCAGAACGTCCACAATGATGCACTTGGCCAAAAAGGGCGTATGCGTTTTTTCCTGAATATATTCAGGAAAAAACGCATACGCCCTTTTTGGCCAACCAAGCAAGCTTGCAAAGGAAATCTGCACTACAATGAAGTCTCACTTCCCCCCGGTCAAAAGGGCCATCTGAAAAAAGTGTAAAATCCAGAAAGGCAGGACAGGCCATGGAGAACTGGGAGCCTTGTTATGCTGATGGGCGGGATGTAAATTGCCAACAGCCACTCGGGAGAAGTGTATGGTGTTTCCTGAAACATCTAAAAAACAAAGCAACAGAGCCTAGGGCACTTCCACTTATGGTCCTATAGCTTAGGGAAATTAAAATCAAAAAGACACAGCCACCCCAAAGGTTGGGACGGCTCTGTTTACAAGAACCTGGTTTACGGTACAAGTTCAATATCGCAGAAAGTGAAAAATGGATAAAGAAGTTGTGGTACTTACGTACAATGCAGTATCACTCAGCAATGAAATCTATGTCATCAGGCCCGTAGCAGCATAATGAGTGGATTCAGGTACGATGATTCTAACTGAAATAAGTCACACAGGAAAAGAAACATCATAAGATATCACTAATACACGGAATGTAACCTTGGCTACACAGGAACTGAATTACAAAACAGAACAGGGTCTCAAATTTAGAAACCCAACTTATGCTTGCTTAAGGGGAAAGGTGAGTTGGGGTGCTGCATAAAACCAGAGATTGAAATGAGCACAGATAAAGTTCCTTAAGCCAAATATGGAATAGACAAGAGCTACTCCTTGCTCAACGAAATGGACTCAACACCCCATATTAAATGCCTAAGAGTGTACCTGACTAGGAAGTATCTTAAAACCTATGGATTGCTATGTCTCTGAAAGAGAATCAAGTGTGTGTACAGGGGCATAAACGCAGCAGTGATAGGATTGGAGAGGTTCGGTGAGCAAATGAAGACCCTTTGAAGTCATATTGCATGGTACCCATTCCACGGGTCTCAACTCTCCAGGTTTAAGGTATTCTTCCTTCAGCTAAAACATGCATGTGGAACCCAGAGTATGATCAACCGTGTGATCGGGAGACGTGTTCCAATATGTCTCAGTTTTCGTCCCCTGGTACTCGGGTGCAACATTCCAGACGCTTTACTAACACTCTCCCGACTTGGAGAGTCAGTGCCTTTAACCTCCTGTTTGGCCCAGGTTGCAATTTCTGCGGAAGATGAACAGGAATAGGGAGAACCAATGACAGACTAGCTGGAGGTGTCTGGACGGGCAAATTTAACTCTCATTTCCCACCAGGAAGAGGAATTAACCAAAGGCTCAGCGTGCCGTGCCGGAACAAGTTTAGGGCCTGAAGCCATCCTGCGGTGTTGCGGCCAGCTCACGAGAAAGCGAGTTGAAGAAAGGAGCTCAGGGGCACTGTAATTCACAAACCTGCAGAGTTATAAATGACAGCTATCGTCCAAAAATATACTGAAGTAAGGCTGCCAAGAGGACTTGAAAGCGGGGCAGAATTGCAGGAAACCGATTTCAGGAGGTAGACTGGAATTGCATTTAAAGCATAGGAAAAGAGGCAGAACGTCCACAATGATGCACTTGGCCAAAAAGGGCGTATGCGTTTTTTCCTGAATATATTCAGGAAAAAACGCATACGCCCTTTTTGGCCAACCAAGCAAGCTTGCAAAGGAAATCTGCACTACAATGAAGTCTCACTTCCCCCCGGTCAAAAGGGCCATCTGAAAAAAGTGTAAAATCCAGAAAGGCAGGACAGGCCATGGAGAACTGGGAGCCTTGTTATGCTGATGGGCGGGATGTAAATTGCCAACAGCCACTCGGGAGAAGTGTATGGTGTTTCCTGAAACATCTAAAAAACAAAGCAACAGAGCCTAGGGCACTTCCACTTATGGTCCTATAGCTTAGGGAAATTAAAATCAAAAAGACACAGCCACCCCAAAGGTTGGGACGGCTCTGTTTACAAGAACCTGGTTTACGGTACAAGTTCAATATCGCAGAAAGTGAAAAATGGATAAAGAAGTTGTGGTACTTACGTACAATGCAGTATCACTCAGCAATGAAATCTATGTCATCAGGCCCGTAGCAGCATAATGAGTGGATTCAGGTACGATGATTCTAACTGAAATAAGTCACACAGGAAAAGAAACATCATAAGATATCACTAATACACGGAATGTAACCTTGGCTACACAGGAACTGAATTACAAAACAGAACAGGGTCTCAAATTTAGAAACCCAACTTATGCTTGCTTAAGGGGAAAGGTGAGTTGGGGTGCTGCATAAAACCAGAGATTGAAATGAGCACAGATAAAGTTCCTTAAGCCAAATATGGAATAGACAAGAGCTACTCCTTGCTCAACGAAATGGACTCAACACCCCATATTAAATGCCTAAGAGTGTACCTGACTAGGAAGTATCTTAAAACCTATGGATTGCTATGTCTCTGAAAGAGAATCAAGTGTGTGTACAGGGGCATAAACGCAGCAGTGATAGGATTGGAGAGGTTCGGTGAGCAAATGAAGACCCTGTGAAGTCATATTGCATGGTACCCATTCCACGGGTCTCAACTCTCCAGGTTTAAGGTATTCTTCCTTCAGCTAAAACATGCATGTGGAACCCAGAGTATGATCAACCGTGTGATCGGGAGACGTGTTCCAATATGTCTCAGTTTTCGTCCCCTGGTACTCGGGTGCAACATTCCAGACGCTTTACTAACACTCTCCCGACTTGGAGAGTCAGTGCCTTTAACCTCCTGTTTGGCCCAGGTTGCAATTTCTGCGGAAGATGAACAGGAATAGGGAGAACCAATGACAGACTAGCTGGAGGTGTCTGGACGGGCAAATTTAACTCTCATTTCCCACCAGGAAGAGGAATTAACCAAAGGCTCAGCGTGCCGTGCCGGAACCAGATTAGGGCCTGAAGCCATCCTGCGGTGTTGCGGCCAGCTCACGAGAAAGCGAGTTGAAGAAAGGAGCTCAGGGGCACTGTAATTCACAAACCTGCAGAGTTATAAATGACAGCTATCGTCCAAAAATATACTGAAGTAAGGCTGCCAAGAGGACTTGAAAGCGGGGCAGAATTGCAGGAAACCGATTTCAGGAGGTAGACTGGAATTGCATTTAAAGCATAGGAAAAGAGGCAGAACGTCCACAATGATGCACTTGGCCAAAAAGGGCGTATGCGTTTTTTCCTGAATATATTCAGGAAAAAACGCATACGCCCTTTTTGGCCAACCAAGCAAGCTTGCAAAGGAAATCTGCACTACAATGAAGTCTCACTTCCCCCCGGTCAAAAGGGCCATCTGAAAAAAGTGTAAAATCCAGAAAGGCAGGACAGGCCATGGAGAACTGGGAGCCTTGTTATGCTGATGGGCGGGATGTAAATTGCCAACAGCCACTCGGGAGAAGTGTATGGTGTTTCCTGAAACATCTAAAAAACAAAGCAACAGAGCCTAGGGCACTTCCACTTATGGTCCTATAGCTTAGGGAAATTAAAATCAAAAAGACACAGCCACCCCAATGGTTGGGACGGCTCTGTTTACAAGAACCTGGTTTACGGTACAAGTTCAATATCGCAGAAAGTGAAAAATGGATAAAGAAGTTGTGGTACTTACGTACAATGCAGTATCACTCAGCAATGAAATCTATGTCATCAGGCCCGTAGCAGCATAATGAGTGGATTCAGGTACGATGATTCTAACTGAAATAAGTCACACAGGAAAAGAAACATCATAAGATATCACTAATACACGGAATGTAACCTTGGCTACACAGGAACTGAATTACAAAACAGAACAGGGTCTCAAATTTAGAAAACCAACTTATGCTTGCTTAAGGGGAAAGGTGAGTTGGGGTGCTGCATAAAACCAGAGATTGAAATGAGCACAGATAAAGTTCCTTAAGCCAAATATGGAATAGACAAGAGCTACTCCTTGCTCAAGGAGATGGACTCAACACCCCATATTAAATGCCTAAGAGTGTACCTGACTAGGAAGTATCTTAAAACCTATGGATTGCTATGTCTCTGAAAGAGAATCAAGTGTGTGTACAGGGGCATAAACGCAGCAGTGATAGGATTGGAGAGGTTCGGTGAGCAAATGAAGACCCTTTGAAGTCATATTGCATGGTACCCATTCCACGGGTCTCAACTCTCCAGGTTTAAGGTATTCTTCCTTCAGCTAAAACATGCATGTGGAACCCAGAGTATGATCAACCGTGTGATCGGGAGACGTGTTCCAATATGTCTCAGTTTTCGTCCCCTGGTACTCGGGTGCAACATGCCAGACGCTTTACTAACACTCTCCCGACTTGGAGAGTCAGTGCCTTTAACCTCCTGTTTGGCCCAGTTTGCAATTTCTGCGGAAGATGAACAGGAATAGGGAGAACCAATGACAGACTAGCTGGAGGTGTCTGGACGGGCAAATTTAACTCTCATTTCCCACCAGGAAGAGGAATTAACCAAAGGCTCAGCGTGCCGTGCCGGAACCAGATTAGGGCCTGAAGCAATCCTGCGGTGTTGCGGCCAGCTCACGAGAAAGCGAGTTGAAGAAAGGAGTTCACGGGCACTGTAATTCACAAACCTGCAGAGTTATAAATGACAGCTATCGTCCAAAAATATACTGAAGTAAGGCTGCCAAGAGGACTTGAAAGCGGGGCAGAATTGCAGGAAACCGATTTCAGGAGGTAGACTGGAATTGCATTTAAAGCATAGGAAAAGAGGCAGAACGTCCACAATGATGCACTTGGCCAAAAAGGGCGTATGCGTTTTTTCCTGAATATATTCAGGAAAAAACGCATACGCCCTTTTTGGCCAACCAAGCAAGCTTGCAAAGGAAATCTGCACTACAATGAAGTCTCACTTCCCCCCGGTCAAAAGGGCCATCTGAAAAAAGTGTAAAATCCAGAAAGGCAGGACAGGCCATGGAGAACTGGGAGCCTTGTTATGCTGATGGGCGGGATGTCAATTGCCAACAGCCACTCGGGAGAAGTGTATGGTGTTTCCTGAAACATCTAAAAAACAAAGCAACAGAGCCTAGGGCACTTCCACTTATGGTCCTATAGCTTAGGGAAATTAAAATCAAAAAGACACAGCCACCCCAAATGTTGGGACAGCTCTGTTTACAAGAACCTGGTTTACGGTACAAGTTCAATATCGTAGAAAGTGAAAAATGGATAAAGAAGTTGTGGTACTTACGTACAATGCAGTATCACTCAGCAATGAAATCTATGTCATCAGGCCCGTAGCAGCATAATGAGTGGATTCAGGTACGATGATTCTAACTGAAATAAGTCACACAGGAAAAGAAACATCATAAGATATCACTAATACACGGAATGTAACCTTGGCTACACAGGAACTGAATTACAAAACAGAACAGGGTCTCAAATTTAGAAACCCAACTTATGCTTGCTTAAGGGGAAAGGTGAGTTGGGGTGCTGCATAAAACCAGAGATTGAAATGAGCACAGATAAAGTTCCTTAAGCCAAATATGGAATAGACAAGAGCTACTCCTTGCTCAACGAAATGGACTCAACACCCCATATTAAATGCCTAAGAGTGTACCTGACTAGGAAGTATCTTAAAACCTATGGATTGCTATGTCTCTGAAAGAGAATCAAGTGTGTGTACAGGGTCATAAACGCAGCAGTGATAGGATTGGAGAGGTTCGGTGAGCAAATGAAGACCCTTTGAAGTCATATTGCATGGTACCCATTCCACGGGTCTCAACTCTCCAGGTTTAACGTATTCTTCCTTCAGCTAAAACATGCATGTGGAACCCAGAGTATGATCAACCGTGTGATCGGGAGACGTGTTCCAATATGTGTCAGTTTTCGTCCCCTGGTACTCGGGTGCAACATTCCAGACGCTTTACTAACACTCTCCCGACTTGGAGAGTCAGTGCCTTTAACCTCCTGTTTGGCCCAGTTTGCAATTTCTGCGGAAGATGAACAGGAATAGGGAGAACCAATGACAGACTAGCTGGAGGTGTCTGGACGGGCAAATTTAACTCTCATTTCCCACCAGGAAGAGGAATTAACCAAAGGCTCAGCGTGCCGTGCCGGAACAAGATTACGGCCTGAAGCCATCCTGCGGTGTTGCGGCCAGCTCACGAGAAAGCGACTTGAAGAAAGGAGCTCAGGGGCACTGTAATTCACAAACATGCAGAGTTATAAATGACAGCTATCGTCCAAAAATATACTGAAGTAAGGCTGCCAAGAGGACTTGAAAGCGGGGCAGAATTGCAGGAAACCGATTTCAGGAGGTAGACTGGAATTGCATTCAAAGCATAGGAAAAGAGGCAGAACGTCCACAATGATGCACTTGGCCAAAAAGGGCGTATGCGTTTTTTCCTGAATATATTCAGGAAAAAACGCATACGCCCTTTTTGGCCAACCAAGCAAGCTTGCAAAGGAAATCTGCACTACAATGAAGTCTCACTTCCCCCCGGTCAAAAGGGCCATCTGAAAAAAGTGTAAAATCCAGAAAGGCAGGACAGGCCATGGAGAACTGGGAGCCTTGTTATGCTGATGGGCGGGATGTCAATTGCCAACAGCCACTCGGGAGATGTGTATGGTGTTTCCTGAAACATCTAAAAAACAAAGCAACAGAGCCTAGGGCACTTCCACTTATGGTCCTATAGCTTAGGGAAATTAAAATCAAAAGACACAGCCACCCCAAAGGTTGGGACGGCTCTGTTTACAAGAACCTGGTTTACGGTACCAGTTCAATATCGCAGAAAGTGAAAAATGGATAAAGAAGTTGTGGTACTTACGTACAATGCAGTATCACTCAGCAATGAAATCTATGTCATCAGGCCCGTAGCAGCATAATGAGTGGATTCAGGTACGATGATTCTAACTGAAATAAGTCACACAGGAAAAGAAACATCATAAGATATCACTAATACACGGAATGTAACCTTGGCTACACAGGAACTGAATTACAAAACAGAACAGGGTCTCAAATTTAGAAACCCAACTTATGCTTGCTTAAGGGGAAAGGTGAGTTGGGGTGCTGCATAAAACCAGAGATTGAAATGAGCACAGATAAAGTTCCTTAAGCCAAATATGGAATAGACAAGAGCTACTCCTTGCTCAAGGAAATGGACTCAACACCCCATATTAAATGCCTAAGAGTGTACCTGACTAGAAAGTATCTTAAAACCTATGGATTGCTATGTCTCTGAAAGAGAATCAAGTGTGTGTACAGGGGCATAAACGCAGCAGTGATAGGATTGGAGAGGTTCGGTGAGCAAATGAAGACCCTTTGAAGTCATATTGCATGGTACCCATTCCACGGGTCTCAACTCTCCAGGTTTAAGGTATTCTTCCTTCAGCTAAAACATGCATGTGGAACCCAGAGTATGATCAACCGTGTGATCGGGAGACGTGTTCCAATATGTGTCAGTTTTCGTCCCCTGGTACTCGGGTGCAACATTCCAGACGCTTTACTAACACTCTCCCGACTTGGAGAGTCAGTGCCTTTAACCTCCTGTTTGGCCCAGGTTGCAATTTCTGCGGAAGATGAACAGGAATAGGGAGAACCAATGAGAGACTAGCTGGAGGTGTCTGGACGGGCAAATTTAACTCTCATTTCCCACCAGGAAGAGGAATTAACCAAAGGCTCAGCGTGCCGTGCCGGAACCAGATTAGGGCCTGAAGCCATCCTGCGGTGTTGCGGCCAGCTCACGAGAAAGCGAGTTGAAGAAAGGAGCTCAGGGGCACTGTAATTCACAAACCTGCAGAGTTATAAATGACAGCTATCGTCCAAAAATATACTGAAGTAAGGCTGCCAAGAGGACTTGAAAGCGGGGCAGAATTGCAGGAAACCGATTTCAGGAGGTAGACTGGAATTGCATTGAAAGCATAGGAAAAGAGGCAGAACGTCCACAATGATGCACTTGGCCAAAAAGGGCGTATGCGTTTTTTCCTGAATATATTCAGGAAAAAACGCATACGCCCTTTTTGGCCAACCAAGCAAGCTTGCAAAGGAAATCTGCACTACAATGAAGTCTCACTTCCCCCCGGTCAAAAGGGCCATCTGAAAAAAGTGTAAAATCCAGAAAGGCAGGACAGGCCATGGAGAACTGGGAGCCTTGTTATGCTGATGGGCGGGATGTAAATTGCCAACAGCCACTCAGGAGAAGTGTATGGTGTTTCCTGAAACATCTAAAAAACAAAGCAACAGAGCCTAGGGCAATTCCACTTATGGTCCTATAGCTTAGGGAAATTAAAATCAAAAAGACACAGCCACCCCAATGGTTGGGACGGCTCTGTTTACAAGAACCTGGTTTACGGTACAAGTTCAATATCGCAGAAAGTGAAAAATGGATAAAGAAGTTGTGGTACTTACGTACAATGCAGTATCACTCAGCAATGAAATCTATGTCATCAGGCCCGTAGCAGCATAATGAGTGGATTCAGGTACGATGATTCTAACTGAAATAAGTCACACAGGAAAAGAAACATCATAAGATATCACTAATACACGGAATGTAACCTTGGCTACACAGGAACTGAATTACAAAACAGAACAGGGTCTCAAATTTAGAAAACCAACTTATGCTTGCTTAAGGGGAAAGGTGAGTTGGGGTGCTGCATAAAACCAGAGATTGAAATGAGCACAGATAAAGTTCCTTAAGCCAAATATGGAATAGACAAGAGCTACTCCTTGCTCAAGGAGATGGACTCAACACCCCATATTAAATGCCTAAGAGTGTACCTGACTAGGAAGTATCTTAAAACCTATGGATTGCTATGTCTCTGAAAGAGAATCAAGTGTGTGTACAGGGGCATAAACGCAGCAGTGATAGGATTGGAGAGATTCGGTGAGCAAATGAAGACCCTTTGAAGTCATATTGCATGGTACCCATTCCACGGGTCTCAACTCTCCAGGTTTAACGTATTCTTCCTTCAGCTAAAACATGCATGTGGAACCCAGAGTATGATCAACCGTGTGATCGGGAGACGTGTTCCAATATGTCTCAGTTTTCGTCCCCTGGTACTCGGGTGCAACATTCCAGACGCTTTACTAACACTCTCCCGACTTGGAGAGTCAGTGCCTTTAACCTCCTGTTTGGCCCAGGTTGCAATTTCTGCGGAAGATGAACAGGAATAGGGAGAACCAATGACAGACTAGCTGGAGGTGTCTGGACGGGCAAATTTAACTCTCATTTCCCACCAGGAAGAGGAATTAACCAAAGGCTCAGCATGCCGTGCCGGAACCAGATTAGGGCCTGAAGCCATCCTGCGGTGTTGCGGCCAGCTCACGAGAAAGCGAGTTGAAGAAAGGAGCTCAGGGGCACTGTAATTCACAAACCTGCAGAGTTATAAATGACAGCTATCGTCCAAAAATATACTGAAGTAAGGCTGCCAAGAGGACTTGAAAGCGGGGCAGAATTGCAGGAAACCGATTTCAGGAGGTAGACTGGAATTGCATTTAAACCATAGGAAAAGAGGCAGAACGTCCACAATGATGCACTTGGCCAAAAAGGGCGTATGCGTTTTTTCCTGAATATATTCAGGAAAAAACGCATATGCCCTTTTTGGCCAACCAAGCAAGCTTGCAAAGGAAATCTGCACTACAATGAAGTCTCACTTCCCCCCGGTCAAAAGGGCCATCTGAAAAAAGTGTAAAATCCAGAAAGGCAGGACAGGCCATGGAGAACTGGGAGCCTTGTTATGCTGATGGCCGGGATGTAAATTGCCAACAGCCACTCGGGAGAAGTGTATGGTGTTTCCTGAAACATCTAAAAAACAAAGCAACAGAGCCTAGGGCACTTCCACTTATGGTCCTATAGCTTAGGGAAATTAAAATCAAAAGACACAGCCACCCCAAAGGTTGGGACGGCTCTGTTTACAAGAACCTGGTTTACGGTACAAGTTCAATATCGCAGAAAGTGAAAAATGGATAAAGAAGTTGTGGTACTTACGTACAATGCAGTATCACTCAGCAATGAAATCTATGTCATCAGGCCCGTAGCAGCATAATGAGTGGATTCAGGTACGATGATTCTAACTGAAATAAGTCACACAGGAAAAGAAACATCATAAGATATCACTAATACACGGAATGTAACCTTGGCTACACAGGAACTGAATTACAAAACAGAACAGGGTCTCAAATTTAGAAACCCAACTTATGCTTGCTTAAGGGGAAAGGTAAGTTGGGGTGCTGCATAAAACCAGAGATTGAAATGAGCACAGATAAAGTTCCTTAAGCCAAATATGGAATAGACAAGAGCTACTCCTTGCTCAACGAAATGGACTCAACACCCCATATTAAATGCCTAAGAGTGTACCTGACTAGGAAGTATCTTAAAACCTATGGATTGCTATGTCTCTGAAAGAGAATCAAGTGTGTGTACAGGGGCATAAACGCAGCAGTGATAGGATTGGAGAGGTTCGGTGAGCAAATGAAGACCCTTTGAAGTCATATTGCATGGTACCCATTCCACGGGTCTCAACTCTCCAGGTTTAAGGTATTCTTCCTTCAGCTAAAACATGCATGTGGAACCCAGAGTATGATCAACCGTGTGATCGGGAGACGTGTTCCAATATGTGTCAGTTTTCGTCCCCTGGTACTCGGGTGCAACATTCCAGACGCTTTACTAACACTCTCCCGACTTGGAGAGTCAGTGCCTTTAACCTCCTGTTTGGCCCAGTTTGCAATTTCTGCGGAAGATGAACAGGAATAGGGAGAACCAATGACAGACTAGCTGGAGGTGTCTGGACGGGCAAATTTAACTCTCATTTCCCACCAGGAAGAGGAATTAACCAAAGGCTCAGCGTGCCGTGCCGGAACCAGATTAGGGCCTGAAGCAATCCTGCGGTGTTGCGGCCAGCTCACGAGAAAGCGAGTTGAAGAAAGGAGCTCAGGGGCACTGTAATTCACAAACCTGCAGAGTTATAAATGACAGCTATCGTCCAAAAATATACTGAAGTAAGGCTGCCAAGAGGACTTGAAAGCGGGGCAGAATTGCAGGAAACCGATTTCAGGAGGTAGACTGGAATTGCATTGAAAGCATAGGAAAAGAGGCAGAACGTCCACAATGATGCACTTGGCCAAAAAGGGCGTATGCGTTTTTTCCTGAATATATTCAGGAAAAAACGCATACGCCCTTTTTGGCCAACCAAGCAAGCTTGCAAAGGAAATCTGCACTACAATGAAGTCTCACTTCCCCCCGGTCAAAAGGGCCATCTGAAAAAAGTGTAAAATCCAGAAAGGCAGCACAGGCCATGGAGAACTGGGAGCCTTGTTATGCTGATGGGCGGGATGTAAATTGCCAACAGCCACTCGGGAGAAGTGTATGGTGTTTCCTGAAACATCTAAAAAACAAAGCAACAGAGCCTAGGGCACTTCCACTTATGGTCCTATAGCTTAGGGAAATTAAAATCAAAAAGACACAGCCACCCCAAAGGTTGGGACGGCTCTGTTTACAAGAACCTGGTTTACGGTACAAGTTCAATATCGCAGAAAGTGAAAAATGGATAAAGAAGTTGTGGTACTTACATACAATGCAGTATCACTCAGCAATGAAATCTATGTCATCAGGCCCGTAGCAGCATAATGAGTGGATTCAGGTACGATGATTCTAACTGAAATAAGTCACACAGGAAAAGAAACATCATAAGATATCACTAATACACGGAATGTAACCTTGGCTACACAGGAACTGAATTACAAAACAGAACAGGGTCTCAAATTTAGAAACCCAACTTATGCTTGCTTAAGGGGAAAGGTGAGTTGGGGTGCTGCATAAAACCAGAGATTGAAATGAGCACAGATAAAGTTCCTTAAGCCAAATATGGAATAGACAAGAGCTACTCCTTGCTCAACGAAATGGACTCAACACCCCATATTAAATGCCTAAGAGTGTACCTGACTAGGAAGTATCTTAAAACCTATGGATTGCTATGTCTCTGAAAGAGAATCAAGTGTGTGTACAGGGTCATAAACGCAGCAGTGATAGGATTGGAGAGGTTCGGTGAGCAAATGAAGACCCTTTGAAGTCATATTGCATGGTACCCATTCCACGGGTCTCAACTCTCCAGGTTTAAGGTATTCTTCCTTCAGCTAAAACATGCATGTGGAACCCAGAGTATGATCAACCGTGTGATCGGGAGACGTGTTCCAATATGTCTCAGTTTTCGTCCCCTGGTACTCGGGTGCAACATTCCAGACGCTTTACTAACACTCTCCCGACTTGGAGAGTCAGTGCCTTTAACCTCCTGTTTGGCCCAGGTTGCAATTTCTGCGGAAGATGAACAGGAATAGGGAGAACCAATGACAGACTAGCTGGAGGTGTCTGGACGGGCAAATTTAACTCTCATTTCCCACCAGGAAGAGGAATTAACCAAAGGCTCAGCGTGCCGTGCCGGAACCAGATTAGGGCCTGAAGCCATCCTGCGGTGTTGCGGCCAGCTCACGAGAAAGCGAGTTGAAGAAAGGAGCTCAGGGGCACTGTAATTCACAAACCTGCAGAGTTATAAATGACAGCTATCGTCCAAAAATATACTGAAGTAAGGCTGCCAAGAGGACTTGAAAGCGGGGCAGAATTGCAGGAAACCGATTTCAGGAGGTAGACTGGAATTGCATTTAAAGCATAGGAAAAGAGGCAGAACGTCCACAATGATGCACTTGGCCAAAAAGGGCGTATGCGTTTTTTCCTGAATATATTCAGGAAAAAACGCATACGCCCTTTTTGGCCAACCAAGCAAGCTTGCAAAGGAAATCTGCACTACAATGAAGTCTCACTTCCCCCCGGTCAAAAGGGCCATCTGAAAAAAGTGTAAAATCCAGAAAGGCAGGACAGGCCATGGAGAACTGGGAGCCTTGTTATGCTGATGGGCGGGATGTAAATTGCCAACAGCCACTCGGGAGAAGTGTATGGTGTTTCCTGAAACATCTAAAAAACAAAGCAACAGAGCCTAGGGCACTTCCACTTATGGTCCTATAGCTTAGGGAAATTAAAATCAAAAAGACACAGCCACCCCAAAGGTTGGGACGGCTCTGTTTACAAGAACCTGGTTTACGGTACAAGTTCAATATCGCAGAAAGTGAAAAATGGATAAAGAAGTTGTGGTACTTACGTACAATGCAGTATCACTCAGCAATGAAATCTATGTCATCAGGCCCGTAGCAGCATAATGAGTGGATTCAGGTACGATGATTCTAACTGAAATAAGTCACACAGGAAAAGAAACATCATAAGATATCACTAATACACGGAATGTAACCTTGGCTACACAGGAACTGAATTACAAAACAGAACAGGGTCTCAAATTTAGAAACCCAACTTATGCTTGCTTAAGGGGAAAGGTGAGTTGGGGTGCTGCATAAAACCAGAGATTGAAATGAGCACAGATAAAGTTCCTTAAGCCAAATATGGAATAGACAAGAGCTACTCCTTGCTCAACGAAATGGACTCAACACCCCATATTAAATGCCTAAGAGTGTACCTGACTAGGAAGTATCTTAAAACCTATGGATTGCTATGTCTCTGAAAGAGAATCAAGTGTGTGTACAGGGGCATAAACGCAGCAGTGATAGGATTGGAGAGGTTCGGTGAGCAAATGAAGACCCTTTGAAGTCATATTGCATGGTACCCATTCCACGGGTCTCAACTCTCCAGGTTTAAGGTATTCTTCCTTCAGCTAAAACATGCATGTGGAACCCAGAGTATGATCAACCGTGTGATCGGGAGACGTGTTCCAATATGTCTCAGTTTTCGTCCCCTGGTACTCGGGTGCAACATTCCAGACGCTTTACTAACACTCTCCCGACTTGGAGAGTCAGTGCCTTTAACCTCCTGTTTGGCCCAGGTTGCAATTTCTGCGGAAGATGAACAGGAATAGGGAGAACCAATGACAGACTAGCTGGAGGTGTCTGGACGGGCAAATTTAACTCTCATTTCCCACCAGGAAGAGGAATTAACCAAAGGCTCAGCGTGCCGTGCCGGAACAAGTTTAGGGCCTGAAGCCATCCTGCGGTGTTGCGGCCAGCTCACGAGAAAGCGAGTTGAAGAAAGGAGCTCAGGGGCACTGTAATTCACAAACCTGCAGAGTTATAAATGACAGCTATCGTCCAAAAATATACTGAAGTAAGGCTGCCAAGAGGACTTGAAAGCGGGGCAGAATTGCAGGAAACCGATTTCAGGAGGTAGACTGGAATTGCATTTAAAGCATAGGAAAAGAGGCAGAACGTCCACAATGATGCACTTGGCCAAAAAGGGCGTATGCGTTTTTTCCTGAATATATTCAGGAAAAAACGCATACGCCCTTTTTGGCCAACCAAGCAAGCTTGCAAAGGAAATCTGCACTACAATGAAGTCTCACTTCCCCCCGGTCAAAAGGGCCATCTGAAAAAAGTGTAAAATCCAGAAAGGCAGGACAGGCCATGGAGAACTGGGAGCCTTGTTATGCTGATGGGCGGGATGTAAATTGCCAACAGCCACTCGGGAGAAGTGTATGGTGTTTCCTGAAACATCTAAAAAACAAAGCAACAGAGCCTAGGGCACTTCCACTTATGGTCCTATAGCTTAGGGAAATTAAAATCAAAAAGACACAGCCACCCCAAAGGTTGGGACGGCTCTGTTTACAAGAACCTGGTTTACGGTACAAGTTCAATATCGCAGAAAGTGAAAAATGGATAAAGAAGTTGTGGTACTTACGTACAATGCAGTATCACTCAGCAATGAAATCTATGTCATCAGGCCCGTAGCAGCATAATGAGTGGATTCAGGTACGATGATTCTAACTGAAATAAGTCACACAGGAAAAGAAACATCATAAGATATCACTAATACACGGAATGTAACCTTGGCTACACAGGAACTGAATTACAAAACAGAACAGGGTCTCAAATTTAGAAACCCAACTTATGCTTGCTTAAGGGGAAAGGTGAGTTGGGGTGCTGCATAAAACCAGAGATTGAAATGAGCACAGATAAAGTTCCTTAAGCCAAATATGGAATAGACAAGAGCTACTCCTTGCTCAACGAAATGGACTCAACACCCCATATTAAATGCCTAAGAGTGTACCTGACTAGGAAGTATCTTAAAACCTATGGATTGCTATGTCTCTGAAAGAGAATCAAGTGTGTGTACAGGGGCATAAACGCAGCAGTGATAGGATTGGAGAGGTTCGGTGAGCAAATGAAGACCCTGTGAAGTCATATTGCATGGTACCCATTCCACGGGTCTCAACTCTCCAGGTTTAAGGTATTCTTCCTTCAGCTAAAACATGCATGTGGAACCCAGAGTATGATCAACCGTGTGATCGGGAGACGTGTTCCAATATGTCTCAGTTTTCGTCCCCTGGTACTCGGGTGCAACATTCCAGACGCTTTACTAACACTCTCCCGACTTGGAGAGTCAGTGCCTTTAACCTCCTGTTTGGCCCAGGTTGCAATTTCTGCGGAAGATGAACAGGAATAGGGAGAACCAATGACAGACTAGCTGGAGGTGTCTGGACGGGCAAATTTAACTCTCATTTCCCACCAGGAAGAGGAATTAACCAAAGGCTCAGCGTGCCGTGCCGGAACCAGATTAGGGCCTGAAGCCATCCTGCGGTGTTGCGGTCAGCTCACGAGAAAGCGAGTTGAAGAAAGGAGCTCAGGGGCACTGTAATTCACAAACCTGCAGAGTTATAAATGACAGCTATCGTCCAAAAATATACTGAAGTAAGGCTGCCAAGAGGACTTGAAAGCGGGGCAGAATTGCAGGAAACCGATTTCAGGAGGTAGACTGGAATTGCATTTAAAGCATAGGAAAAGAGGCAGAACGTCCACAATGATGCACTTGGCCAAAAAGGGCGTATGCGTTTTTTCCTGAATATATTCAGGAAAAAACGCATACGCCCTTTTTGGCCAACCAAGCAAGCTTGCAAAGGAAATCTGCACTACAATGAAGTCTCACTTCCCCCCGGTCAAAAGGGCCATCTGAAAAAAGTGTAAAATCCAGAAAGGCAGGACAGGCCATGGAGAACTGGGAGCCTTGTTATGCTGATGGGCGGGATGTAAATTGCCAACAGCCACTCGGGAGAAGTGTATGGTGTTTCCTGAAACATCTAAAAAACAAAGCAACAGAGCCTAGGGCACTTCCACTTATGGTCCTATAGCTTAGGGAAATTAAAATCAAAAAGACACAGCCACCCCAATGGTTGGGACGGCTCTGTTTACAAGAACCTGGTTTACGGTACAAGTTCAATATCGCAGAAAGTGAAAAATGGATAAAGAAGTTGTGGTACTTACGTACAATGCAGTATCACTCAGCAATGAAATCTATGTCATCAGGCCCGTAGCAGCATAATGAGTGGATTCAGGTACGATGATTCTAACTGAAATAAGTCACACAGGAAAAGAAACATCATAAGATATCACTAATACACGGAATGTAACCTTGGCTACACAGGAACTGAATTACAAAACAGAACAGGGTCTCAAATTTAGAAAACCAACTTATGCTTGCTTAAGGGGAAAGGTGAGTTGGGGTGCTGCATAAAACCAGAGATTGAAATGAGCACAGATAAAGTTCCTTAAGCCAAATATGGAATAGACAAGAGCTACTCCTTGCTCAAGGAGATGGACTCAACACCCCATATTAAATGCCTAAGAGTGTACCTGACTAGGAAGTATCTTAAAACCTATGGATTGCTATGTCTCTGAAAGAGAATCAAGTGTGTGTACAGGGGCATAAACGCAGCAGTGATAGGATTGGAGAGATTCGGTGAGCAAATGAAGACCCTTTGAAGTCATATTGCATGGTACCCATTCCACGGGTCTCAACTCTCCAGGTTTAACGTATTCTTCCTTCAGCTAAAACATGCATGTGGAACCCAGAGTATGATCAACCGTGTGATCGGGAGACGTGTTCCAATATGTCTCAGTTTTCGTCCCCTGGTACTCGGGTGCAACATTCCAGACGCTTTACTAACACTCTCCCGACTTGGAGAGTCAGTGCCTTTAACCTCCTGTTTGGCCCAGGTTGCAATTTCTGCGGAAGATGAACAGGAATAGGGAGAACCAATGACAGACTAGCTGGAGGTGTCTGGACGGGCAAATTTAACTCTCATTTCCCACCAGGAAGAGGAATTAACCAAAGGCTCAGCATGCCGTGCCGGAACCAGATTAGGGCCTGAAGCCATCCTGCGGTGTTGCGGCCAGCTCACGAGAAAGCGAGTTGAAGAAAGGAGCTCAGGGGCACTGTAATTCACAAACCTGCAGAGTTATAAATGACAGCTATCGTCCAAAAATATACTGAAGTAAGGCTGCCAAGAGGACTTGAAAGCGGGGCAGAATTGCAGGAAACCGATTTCAGGAGGTAGACTGGAATTGCATTTAAAGCATAGGAAAAGAGGCAGAACGTCCACAATGATGCACTTGGCCAAAAAGGGCGTATGCGTTTTTTCCTGCATATATTCAGGAAAAAACGCATACGCCCTTTTTGGCCAACCAAGCAAGCTTGCAAAGGAAATCTGCACTACAATGAAGTCTCACTTCCCCCCGGTCAAAAGGGCCATCTGAAAAAAGTGTAAAATCCAGAAAGGCAGGACAGGCCATGGAGAACTGGGAGCCTTGTTATGCTGATGGGCGGGATGTAAATTGCCAACAGCCACTCGGGAGAAGTGTATGGTGTTTCCTGAAACATCTAAAAAACAAAGCAACAGAGCCTAGGGCACTTCCACTTATGGTCCTGTAGCTTAGGGAAATTATAATCAAAAGACACAGCCACCCCAAAGGTTGGGACGGCTCTGTTTACAAGAACCTGGTTTACGGTACAAGTTCAATATCGCAGAAAGTGAAAAATGGATAAAGAAGTTGTGGTACTTATGTACAATGCAATATCACTCAGCAATGAAATCTATGTCATCAGGCCCGTAGCAGCATAATGAGTGGATTCAGGTACGATGATTCTAACTGAAATAAGTCACACAGAAAAAGAAACATCATAAGATATCACTAATACACGGAATGTAACCTTGGCTACACAGGAACTGAATTACAAAACAGAACAGGGTCTCAAATTTAGAAAACCAACTTATGCTTGCTTAAGGGGAAAGGTGAGTTGGGGTGCTGCATAAAACCAGAGATTGAAATGAGCACAGATAAAGTTCCTTAAGCCAAATATGGAATAGACAAGAGCTACTCCTTGCTCAACGAAATGGACTCAACACCCCATATTAAATGCCTAAGAGTGTACCTGACTAGGAAGTATCTTAAAACCTATGGATTGCTATGTCTCTGAAAGAGAATCAAGTGTGTGTACAGGGGCATAAACGCAGCAGTGATAGGATTGGAGAGGTTCGGTGAGCAAATGAAGACCCTTTGAAGTCATATTGCATGGTACCCATTCCACGGGTCTCAACTCTCCAGGTTTAAGGTATTCTTCCTTCAGCTAAAACATGCATGTGGAACCCAGAGTATGATCAACCGTGTGATCGGGAGACGTGTTCCAATATGTCTCAGTTTTCGTCCCCTGGTACTCGGGTGCAACATGCCAGACGCTTTACTAACACTCTCCCGACTTGGAGAGTCAGTGCCTTTAACCTCCTGTTTGGCCCAGGTTGCAATTTCTGCGGAAGATGAACAGGAATAGGGAGAACCAATGACAGACTAGCTGGAGGTGTCTGGACGGGCAAATTTAACTCTCATTTCCCACCAGGAAGAGGAATTAACCAAAGGCTCAGCGTGCCGTGCCGGAACCAGATTAGGGCCTGAAGCCATCCTGCGGTGTTGCGGCCAGCTCACGAGAAAGCGAGTTGAAGAAAGGAGCTCAGGGGCACTGTAATTCACAAACCTGCAGAGTTATAAATGACAGCTATCGTCCAAAAATATACTGAAGTAAGGCTGCCAAGAGGACTTGAAAGCGGGGCAGAATTGCAGGAAACCGATTTCAGGAGGTAGACTGGAATTGCATTGAAAGCATAGGAAAAGAGGCAGAACGTCCACAATGATGCACTTGGCCAAAAAGGGCGTATGCGTTTTTTCCTGAATATATTCAGGAAAAAACGCATACGCCCTTTTTGGCCAACCAAGCAAGCTTGCAAAGGAAATCTGCACTACAATGAAGTCTCACTTCCCCCCGGTCAAAAGGGCCATCTGAAAAAAGTGTAAAATCCAGAAAGGCAGGACAGGCCATGGAGAACTGGGAGCCTTGTTATGCTGATGGGCGGGATGTCAATTGCCAACAGCCACTCGGGAGAAGTGTATGGTGTTTCCTGAAACATCTAAAAGACAAAGCAACAGAGCCTAGGGCACTTCCACTTATGGTCCTATAGCTTAGGGAAATTAAAATCAAAAAGACACAGCCACCCCAAAGTTTGGGACAGCTCTGTTTACAAGAACCTGGTTTACGGTACAAGTTCAATATCGCAGAAAGTGAAAAATGGATAAAGAAGTTGTGGTACTTACGTACAATGCAGTATCACTCAGCAATGAAATCTATGTCATCAGGCCCGTAGCAGCATAATGAGTAGATTCAGGTACGATGATTCTAACTGAAATAAGTCACACAGGAAAAGAAACATCATAAGATATCACTAATACACGGAATGTAACCTTGGCTACACAGGAACTGAATTACAAAACAGAACAGGGTCTCAAATTTAGAAACCCAACTTATGCTTGCTTAAGGGGAAAGGTGAGTTGGGGTGCTGCATAAAACCAGAGATTGAAATGAGCACAGATAAAGTTCCTTAAGCCAAATATGGAATAGACAAGAGCTACTCCTTGCTCAACGAAATGGACTCAACACCCCATATTAAATGCCTAAGAGTGTACCTGACTAGGAAGTATCTTAAAACCTATGGATTGCTATGTCTCTGAAAGAGAATCAAGTGTGTGTACAGGGGCATAAACGCAGCAGTGATAGGATTGGAGAGGTTCGGTGAGCAAATGAAGACCCTTTGAAGTCATATTGCATGGTACCCATTCCACGGGTCTCAACTCTCCAGGTTTAAGGTATTCTTCCTTCAGCTAAAACATGCATGTGGAACCCAGAGTATGATCAACCGTGTGATCGGGAGACGTGTTCCAATATGTCTCAGTTTTCGTCCCCTGGTACTCGGGTGCAACATTCCAGACGCTTTACTAACACTCTCCCGACTTGGAGAGTCAGTGCCTTTAACCTCCTGTTTGGCCCAGTTTGCAATTTCTGCGGAAGATGAACAGGAATAGGGAGAACCAATGACAGACTAGCTGGAGGTGTCTGGACGGGCAAATTTAACTCTCATTTCCCACCAGGAAGAGGAATTAACCAAAGGCTCAGCGTGCCGTGCCGGAACCAGATTAGGGCCTGAAGCCATCCTGCGGTGTTGCGGCCAGCTCACGAGAAAGCGACTTGAAGAAAGGAGCTCAGGGGCACTGTAATTCACAAACCTGCAGAGTTATAAATGACAGCTATCGTCCAAAAATATACTGAAGTAAGGCTGCCAAGAGGACTTGAAAGCGGGGCAGAATTGCAGGAAACCGATTTCAGGAGGTAGACTGGAATTGCATTGAAAGCATAGGAAAAGAGGCAGAACGTCCACAATGATGCACTTGGCCAAAAAGGGCGTATGCGTTTTTTCCTGAATATATTCAGGAAAAAACGCATACGCCCTTTTTGGCCAACCAAGCAAGCTTGCAAAGGAAATCTGCACTACAATGAAGTCTCACTTCCCCCCGGTCAAAAGGGCCATCTGAAAAAAGTGTAAAATCCAGAAAGGCAGGACAGGCCATGGAGAACTGGGAGCCTTGTTATGCTGATGGGCGGGATGTCAATTGCCAACAGCCACTCGGGAGAAGTGTATGGTGTTTCCTGAAACATCTAAAAAACAAAGCAACAGAGCCTAGGGCACTTCCACTTATGGTCCTATAGCTTAGGGAAATTAAAATCAAAAGACACAGCCACCCCAAAGGTTGGGACGGCTCTGTTTACAAGAACCTGGTTTACGGTACAAGTTCAATATCGCAGAAAGTGAAAAATGGATAAAGAAGTTGTGGTACTTACGTACAATGCAGTATCACTCAGCAATGAAATCTATGTCATCAGGCCCGTAGCAGCATAATGAGTGGATTCAGGTACGATGATTCTAACTGAAATAAGTCACACAGGAAAAGAAACATCATAAGATATCACTAATACACGGAATGTAACCTTGGCTACACAGGAACTGAATTACAAAACAGAACAGGGTCTCAAATTTAGAAAACCAACTTATGCTTGCTTAAGGGGAAAGGTGAGTTGGGGTGCTGCATAAAACCAGAGATTGAAATGAGCACAGATAAAGTTCCTTAAGCCAAATATGGAATAGACAAGAGCTACTCCTTGCTCAACGAAATGGACTCAACACCCCATATTAAATGCCTAAGAGTGTACCTGACTAGGAAGTATCTTAAAACCTATGGATTGCTATGTCTCTGAAAGAGAATCAAGTGTGTGTACAGGGGCATAAACGCAGCAGTGATAGGATTGGAGAGGTTCGGTGAGCAAATGAAGACCCTTTGAAGTCATATTGCATGGTACCCATTCCACGGGTCTCAACTCTCCAGGTTTAAGGTATTCTTCCTTCAGCTAAAACATGCATGTGGAACCCAGAGTATGATCAACCGTGTGATCGGGAGACGTGTTCCAATATGTGTCAGTTTTCGTCCCCTGGTACTCGGGTGCAACATTCCAGACGCTTTACTAACACTCTCCCGACTTGGAGAGTCAGTGCCTTTAACCTCCTGTTTGGCCCAGGTTGCAATTTCTGCGGAAGATGAACAGGAATAGGGAGAACCAATGACAGACTAGCTGGAGGTGTCTGGACGGGCAAATTTAACTCTCATTTCCCACCAGGAAGAGGAATTAACCAAAGGCTCAGCGTGCCGTGCCGGAACCAGATTAGGGCCTGAAGCCATCCTGCGGTGTTGCGGCCAGCTCACGAGAAAGCGAGTTGAAGAAAGGAGCTCAGGGGCACTGTAATTCACAAACCTGCAGAGTTATAAATGACAGCTATCGTCCAAAAATATACTGAAGTAAGGCTGCCAAGAGGACTTGAAAGCGGGGCAGAATTGCAGGAAACCGATTTCAGGAGGTAGACTGGAATTGCATTGAAAGCATAGGAAAAGAGGCAGAACGTCCACAATGATGCACTTGGCCAAAAAGGGCGTATGCGTTTTTTCCTGAATATATTCAGGAAAAAACGCATACGCCCTTTTTGGCCAACCAAGCAAGCTTGCAAAGGAAATCTGCACTACAATGAAGTCTCACTTCCCCCCGGTCAAAAGGGCCATCTGAAAAAAGTGTAAAATCCAGAAAGGCAGGACAGGCCATGGAGAACTGGGAGCCTTGTTATGCTGATGGGCGGGATGTCAATTGCCAACAGCCACTCGGGAGAAGTGTATGGTGTTTCCTGAAACATCTAAAAAACAAAGCAACAGAGCCTAGGGCACTTCCACTTATGGTCCTATAGCTTAGGGAAATTAAAATCAAAAGACACAGCCACCCCAAAGGTTGGGACGGCTCTGTTTACAAGAAACTGGTTTACGGTACAAGTTCAATATCGCAGAAAGTGAAAAATGGATAAAGAAGTTGTGGTACTTACGTACAATGCAGTATCACTCAGCAATGAAATCTATGTCATCAGGCCCGTAGCAGCATAATGAGTGGATTCAGGTACGATGATTCTAACTGAAATAAGTCACACAGGAAAAGAAACATCATAAGATATCACTAATACACGGAATGTAACCTTGGCTACACAGGAACTGAATTACAAAACAGAACAGGGTCTCAAATTTAGAAACCCAACTTATGCTTGCTTAAGGGGAAAGGTGAGTTGGGGTGCTGCATAAAACCAGAGATTGAAATGAGCACAGATAAAGTTCCTTAAGCCAAATATGGAATAGACAAGAGCTACTCCTTGCTCAACGAAATGGACTCAACACCCCATATTAAATGCCTAAGAGTGTACCTGACTAGGAAGTATCTTAAAACCTATGGATTGCTATGTCTCTGAAAGAGAATCAAGTGTGTGTACAGGGGCATAAACGCAGCAGTGATAGGATTGGAGAGGTTCGGTGAGCAAATGAAGACCCTGTGAAGTCATATTGCATGGTACCCATTCCACGGGTCTCAACTCTCCAGGTTTAAGGTATTCTTCCTTCAGCTAAAACATGCATGTGG
Source organism: Lagenorhynchus albirostris (assembly GCF_949774975.1). Taxonomy (NCBI): domain Eukaryota; kingdom Metazoa; phylum Chordata; class Mammalia; order Artiodactyla; family Delphinidae; genus Lagenorhynchus; species Lagenorhynchus albirostris. Next base: position 90,556 of record NW_026783476.1, read on the forward strand.
AACCCAGAGTATGATCAACCGTGTGATCGGGAGACGTGTTCCAATATGTCTCAGTTTTCGTCCCCTGGTACTCGGGTGCAACATTCCAGACGCTTTACTAACACTCTCCCGACTTGGAGAGTCAGTGCCTTTAACCTCCTGTTTGGCCCAGGTTGCAATTTCTGCGGAAGATGAACAGGAATAGGGAGAACCAATGACAGACTAGCTGGAGGTGTCTGGACGGGCAAATTTAACTCTCATTTCCCACCAGGAAGAGGAATTAACCAAAGGCTCAGCGTGCCGTGCCGGAACCAGATTAGGGCCTGAAGCCATCCTGCGGTGTTGCGGCCAGCTCACGAGAAAGCGAGTTGAAGAAAGGAGCTCAGGGGCACTGTAATTCACAAACCTGCAGAGTTATAAATGACAGCTATCGTCCAAAAATATACTGAAGTAAGGCTGCCAAGAGGACTTGAAAGCGGGGCAGAATTGCAGGAAACCGATTTCAGGAGGTAGACTGGAATTGCATTTAAAGCATAGGAAAAGAGGCAGAACGTCCACAATGATGCACTTGGCCAAAAAGGGCGTATGCGTTTTTTCCTGAATATATTCAGGAAAAAACGCATACGCCCTTTTTGGCCAACCAAGCAAGCTTGCAAAGGAAATCTGCACTACAATGAAGTCTCACTTCCCCCCGGTCAAAAGGGCCATCTGAAAAAAGTGTAAAATCCAGAAAGGCAGGACAGGCCATGGAGAACTGGGAGCCTTGTTATGCTGATGGGCGGGATGTAAATTGCCAACAGCCACTCGGGAGAAGTGTATGGTGTTTCCTGAAACATCTAAAAAACAAAGCAACAGAGCCTAGGGCACTTCCACTTATGGTCCTATAGCTTAGGGAAATTAAAATCAAAAAGACACAGCCACCCCAATGGTTGGGACGGCTCTGTTTACAAGAACCTGGTTTACGGTACAAGTTCAATATCGCAGAAAGTGAAAAATGGATAAAGAAGTTGTGGTACTTACGTACAATGCAGTATCACTCAGCAATGAAATCTATGTCATCAGGCCCGTAGCAGCATAATGAGTGGATTCAGGTACGATGATTCTAACTGAAATAAGTCACACAGGAAAAGAAACATCATAAGATATCACTAATACACGGAATGTAACCTTGGCTACACAGGAACTGAATTACAAAACAGAACAGGGTCTCAAATTTAGAAAACCAACTTATGCTTGCTTAAGGGGAAAGGTGAGTTGGGGTGCTGCATAAAACCAGAGATTGAAATGAGCACAGATAAAGTTCCTTAAGCCAAATATGGAATAGACAAGAGCTACTCCTTGCTCAAGGAGATGGACTCAACACCCCATATTAAATGCCTAAGAGTGTACCTGACTAGGAAGTATCTTAAAACCTATGGATTGCTATGTCTCTGAAAGAGAATCAAGTGTGTGTACAGGGGCATAAACGCAGCAGTGATAGGATTGGAGAGATTCGGTGAGCAAATGAAGACCCTTTGAAGTCATATTGCATGGTACCCATTCCACGGGTCTCAACTCTCCAGGTTTAACGTATTCTTCCTTCAGCTAAAACATGCATGTGGAACCCAGAGTATGATCAACCGTGTGATCGGGAGACGTGTTCCAATATGTCTCAGTTTTCGTCCCCTGGTACTCGGGTGCAACATTCCAGACGCTTTACTAACACTCTCCCGACTTGGAGAGTCAGTGCCTTTAACCTCCTGTTTGGCCCAGGTTGCAATTTCTGCGGAAGATGAACAGGAATAGGGAGAACCAATGACAGACTAGCTGGAGGTGTCTGGACGGGCAAATTTAACTCTCATTTCCCACCAGGAAGAGGAATTAACCAAAGGCTCAGCATGCCGTGCCGGAACCAGATTAGGGCCTGAAGCCATCCTGCGGTGTTGCGGCCAGCTCACGAGAAAGCGAGTTGAAGAAAGGAGCTCAGGGGCACTGTAATTCACAAACCTGCAGAGTTATAAATGACAGCTATCGTCCAAAAATATACTGAAGTAAGGCTGCCAAGAGGACTTGAAAGCGGGGCAGAATTGCAGGAAACCGATTTCAGGAGGTAGACTGGAATTGCATTTAAACCATAGGAAAAGAGGCAGAACGTCCACAATGATGCACTTGGCCAAAAAGGGCGTATGCGTTTTTTCCTGAATATATTCAGGAAAAAACGCATATGCCCTTTTTGGCCAACCAAGCAAGCTTGCAAAGGAAATCTGCACTACAATGAAGTCTCACTTCCCCCCGGTCAAAAGGGCCATCTGAAAAAAGTGTAAAATCCAGAAAGGCAGGACAGGCCATGGAGAACTGGGAGCCTTGTTATGCTGATGGGCGGGATGTAAATTGCCAACAGCCACTCGGGAGAAGTGTATGGTGTTTCCTGAAACATCTAAAAAACAAAGCAACAGAGCCTAGGGCACTTCCACTTATGGTCCTGTAGCTTAGGGAAATTATAATCAAAAGACACAGCCACCCCAAGGGTTGGGACGGCTCTGTTTACAAGAACCTGGTTTACGGTACAAGTTCAATATCGCAGAAAGTGAAAAATGGATAAAGAAGTTGTGGTACTTATGTACAATGCAATATCACTCAGCAATGAAATCTATGTCATCAGGCCCGTAGCAGCATAATGAGTGGATTCAGGTACGATGATTCTAACTGAAATAAGTCACACAGAAAAAGAAACATCATAAGATATCACTAATACACGGAATGTAACCTTGGCTACACAGGAACTGAATTACAAAACAGAACAGGGTCTCAAATTTAGAAACCCAACTTATGCTTGCTTAAGGGGAAAGGTGAGTTGGGGTGCTGCATAAAACCAGAGATTGAAATGAGCACAGATAAAGTTCCTTAAGCCAAATATGGAATAGACAAGAGCTACTCCTTGCTCAACGAAATGGACTCAACACCCCATATTAAATGCCTAAGAGTGTACCTGACTAGGAAGTATCTTAAAACCTATGGATTGCTATGTCTCTGAAAGAGAATCAAGTGTGTGTACAGGGGCATAAACGCAGCAGTGATAGGATTGGAGAGGTTCGGTGAGCAAATGAAGACCCTTTGAAGTCATATTGCATGGTACCCATTCCACGGGTCTCAACTCTCCAGGTTTAAGGTATTCTTCCTTCAGCTAAAACATGCATGTGGAACCCAGAGTATGATCAACCGTGTGATCGGGAGACGTGTTCCAATATGTCTCAGTTTTCGTCCCCTGGTACTCGGGTGCAACATGCCAGACGCTTTACTAACACTCTCCCGACTTGGAGAGTCAGTGCCTTTAACCTCCTGTTTGGCCCAGGTTGCAATTTCTGCGGAAGATGAACAGGAATAGGGAGAACCAATGACAGACTAGCTGGAGGTGTCTGGACGGGCAAATTTAACTCTCATTTCCCACCAGGAAGAGGAATTAACCAAAGGCTCAGCGTGCCGTGCCGGAACCAGATTAGGGCCTGAAGCCATCCTGCGGTGTTGCGGCCAGCTCACGAGAAAGCGAGTTGAAGAAAGGAGCTCAGGGGCACTGTAATTCACAAACCTGCAGAGTTATAAATGACAGCTATCGTCCAAAAATATACTGAAGTAAGGCTGCCAAGAGGACTTGAAAGCGGGGCAGAATTGCAGGAAACCGATTTCAGGAGGTAGACTGGAATTGCATTGAAAGCATAGGAAAAGAGGCAGAACGTCCACAATGATGCACTTGGCCAAAAAGGGCGTATGCGTTTTTTCCTGAATATATTCAGGAAAAAACGCATACGCCCTTTTTGGCCAACCAAGCAAGCTTGCAAAGGAAATCTGCACTACAATGAAGTCTCACTTCCCCCCGGTCAAAAGGGCCATCTGAAAAAAGTGTAAAATCCAGAAAGGCAGGACAGGCCATGGAGAACTGGGAGCCTTGTTATGCTGATGGGCGGGATGTCAATTGCCAACAGCCACTCGGGAGAAGTGTATGGTGTTTCCTGAAACATCTAAAAAACAAAGCAACAGAGCCTAGGGCACTTCCACTTATGGTCCTATAGCTTAGGGAAATTAAAATCAAAAGACACAGCCACCCCAAAGGTTGGGACGGCTCTGTTTACAAGAACCTGGTTTACGGTACAAGTTCAATATCGCAGAAAGTGAAAAATGGATAAAGAAGTTGTGGTACTTACGTACAATGCAGTATCACTCAGCAATGAAATCTATGTCATCAGGCCCGTAGCAGCATAATGAGTGGATTCAGGTACGATGATTCTAACTGAAATAAGTCACACAGGAAAAGAAACATCATAAGATATCACTAATACACGGAATGTAACCTTGGCTACACAGGAACTGAATTACAAAACAGAACAGGGTCTCAAATTTAGAAAACCAACTTATGCTTGCTTAAGGGGAAAGGTGAGTTGGGGTGCTGCATAAAACCAGAGATTGAAATGAGCACAGATAAAGTTCCTTAAGCCAAATATGGAATAGACAAGAGCTACTCCTTGCTCAACGAAATGGACTCAACACCCCATATTAAATGCCTAAGAGTGTACCTGACTAGGAAGTATCTTAAAACCTATGGATTGCTATGTCTCTGAAAGAGAATCAAGTGTGCGTACAGGGGCATAAACGCAGCAGTGATAGGATTGGAGAGGTTCGGTGAGCAAATGAAGACCCTTTGAAGTCATATTGCATGGTACCCATTCCACGGGTCTCAACTCTCCAGGTTTAAGGTATTCTTCCTTCAGCTAAAACATGCATGTGGAACCCAGAGTATGATCAACCGTGTGATCGGGAGACGTGTTCCAATATGTGTCAGTTTTCGTCCCCTGGTACTCGGGTGCAACATTCCAGACGCTTTACTAACACTCTCCCGACTTGGAGAGTCAGTGCCTTTAACCTCCTGTTTGGCCCAGGTTGCAATTTCTGCGGAAGATGAACAGGAATAGGGAGAACCAATGACAGACTAGCTGGAGGTGTCTGGACGGGCAAATTTAACTCTCATTTCCCACCAGGAAGAGGAATTAACCAAAGGCTCAGCGTGCCGTGCCGGAACCAGATTAGGGCCTGAAGCCATCCTGCGGTGTTGCGGCCAGCTCACGAGAAAGCGAGTTGAAGAAAGGAGCTCAGGGGCACTGTAATTCACAAACCTGCAGAGTTATAAATGACAGCTATCGTCCAAAAATATACTGAAGTAAGGCTGCCAAGAGGACTTGAAAGCGGGGCAGAATTGCAGGAAACCGATTTCAGGAGGTAGACTGGAATTGCATTGAAAGCATAGGAAAAGAGGCAGAACGTCCACAATGATGCACTTGGCCAAAAAGGGCGTATGCGTTTTTTCCTGAATATATTCAGGAAAAAACGCATACGCCCTTTTTGGCCAACCAAGCAAGCTTGCAAAGGAAATCTGCACTACAATGAAGTCTCACTTCCCCCCGGTCAAAAGGGCCATCTGAAAAAAGTGTAAAATCCAGAAAGGCAGGACAGGCCATGGAGAACTGGGAGCCTTGTTATGCTGATGGGCGGGATGTCAATTGCCAACAGCCACTCGGGAGAAGTGTATGGTGTTTCCTGAAACATCTAAAAAACAAAGCAACAGAGCCTAGGGCACTTCCACTTATGGTCCTATAGCTTAGGGAAATTAAAATCAAAAGACACAGCCACCCCAAAGGTTGGGACGGCTCTGTTTACAAGAAACTGGTTTACGGTACAAGTTCAATATCGCAGAAAGTGAAAAATGGATAAAGAAGTTGTGGTACTTACGTACAATGCAGTATCACTCAGCAATGAAATCTATGTCATCAGGCCCGTAGCAGCATAATGAGTGGATTCAGGTACGATGATTCTAACTGAAATAAGTCACACAGGAAAAGAAACATCATAAGATATCACTAATACACGGAATGTAACCTTGGCTACACAGGAACTGAATTACAAAACAGAACAGGGTCTCAAATTTAGAAACCCAACTTATGCTTGCTTAAGGGGAAAGGTGAGTTGGGGTGCTGCATAAAACCAGAGATTGAAATGAGCACAGATAAAGTTCCTTAAGCCAAATATGGAATAGACAAGAGCTACTCCTTGCTCAACGAAATGGACTCAACACCCCATATTAAATGCCTAAGAGTGTACCTGACTAGGAAGTATCTTAAAACCTATGGATTGCTATGTCTCTGAAAGAGAATCAAGTGTGTGTACAGGGGCATAAACGCAGCAGTGATAGGATTGGAGAGGTTCGGTGAGCAAATGAAGACCCTTTGAAGTCATATTGCATGGTACCCATTCCACGGGTCTCAACTCTCCAGGTTTAAGGTATTCTTCCTTCAGCTAAAACATGCATGTGGAACCCAGAGTATGATCAACCGTGTGATCGGGAGACGTGTTCCAATATGTGTCAGTTTTCGTCCCCTGGTACTCGGGTGCAACATGCCAGACGCTTTACTAACACTCTCCCGACTTGGAGAGTCAGTGCCTTTAAACTCCTGTTTGGCCCAGGTTGCAATTTCTGCGGAAGATGAACAGGAATAGGGAGAACCAATGACAGACTAGCTGGAGGTGTCTGGACGGGCAAATTTAACTCTCATTTCCCACCAGGAAGAGGAATTAACCAAAGGCTCAGCGTGCCGTGCCGGAACCAGATTAGGGCCTGAAGCCATCCTGCGGTGTTGCGGCCAGCTCACGAGAAAGCGAGTTGAAGAAAGGAGCTCAGGGGCACTGTAATTCACAAACCTGCAGAGTTATAAATGACAGCTATCGTCCAAAAATATACTGAAGTAAGGCTGCCAAGAGGACTTGAAAGCGGGGCAGAATTGCAGGAAACCGATTTCAGGAGGTAGACTGGAATTGCATTGAAAGCATAGGAAAAGAGGCAGAACGTCCACAATGATGCACTTGGCCAAAAAGGGCGTATGCGTTTTTTCCTGAATATATTCAGGAAAAAACGCATACGCCCTTTTTGGCCAACCAAGCAAGCTTGCAAAGGAAATCTGCACTACAATGAAGTCTCACTTCCCCCCGGTCAAAAGGGCCATCTGAAAAAAGTGTAAAATCCAGAAAGGCAGGACAGGCCATGGAGAACTGGGAGCCTTGTTATGCTGATGGCCGGGATGTAAATTGCCAACAGCCACTCGGGAGAAGTGTATGGTGTTTCCTGAAACATCTAAAAAACAAAGCAACAGAGCCTAGGGCACTTCCACTTATGGTCCTATAGCTTAGGGAAATTAAAATCAAAAAGACACAGCCACCCCAAAGGTTGGGACAGCTCTGTTTACAAGAACCTGGTTTACGGTACAAGTTCAATATCGCAGAAAGTGAAAAATGGATAAAGAAGTTGTGGTACTTACGTACAATGCAGTATCACTCAGCAATGAAATCTATGTCATCAGGCCCGTAGCAGCATAATGAGTGGATTCAGGTACGATGATTCTAACTGAAATAAGTCACACAGGAAAAGAAACATCATAAGATATCACTAATACACGGAATGTAACCTTGGCTACACAGGAACTGAATTACAAAACAGAACAGGGTCTCAAATTTAGAAAACCAACTTATGCTTGCTTAAGGGGAAAGGTGAGTTGGGGTGCTGCATAAAACCAGAGATTGAAATGAGCACAGATAAAGTTCCTTAAGCCAAATATGGAATAGACAAGAGCTACTCCTTGCTCAACGAAATGGACTCAACACCCCATATTAAATGCCTAAGAGTGTACCTGACTAGGAAGTATCTTAAAACCTATGGATTGCTATGTCTCTGAAAGAGAATCAAGTGTGTGTACAGGGGCATAAACGCAGCAGTGATAGGATTGGAGAGGTTCGGTGAGCAAATGAAGACCCTTTGAAGTCATATTGCATGGTACCCATTCCACGGGTCTCAACTCTCCAGGTTTAAGGTATTCTTCCTTCAGCTAAAACATGCATGTGGAACCCAGAGTATGATCAACCGTGTGATCGGGAGACGTGTTCCAATATGTCTCAGTTTTCGTCCCCTGGTACTCGGGTGCAACATTCCAGACGCTTTACTAACACTCTCCCGACTTGGAGAGTCAGTGCCTTTAACCTCCTGTTTGGCCCAGTTTGCAATTTCTGCGGAAGATGAACAGGAATAGGGAGAACCAATGACAGACTAGCTGGAGGTGTCTGGACGGGCAAATTTAACTCTCATTTCCCACCAGGAAGAGGAATTAACCAAAGGCTCAGCGTGCCGTGCCGGAACCAGATTAGGGCCTGAAGCCATCCTGCGGTGTTGCGGCCAGCTCACGAGAAAGCGACTTGAAGAAAGGAGCTCAGGGGCACTGTAATTCACAAACCTGCAGAGTTATAAATGACAGCTATCGTCCAAAAATATACTGAAGTAAGGCTGCCAAGAGGACTTGAAAGCGGGGCAGAATTGCAGGAAACCGATTTCAGGAGGTAGACTGGAATTGCATTGAAAGCATAGGAAAAGAGGCAGAACGTCCACAATGATGCACTTGGCCAAAAAGGGCGTATGCGTTTTTTCCTGAATATATTCAGGAAAAAACGCATACGCCCTTTTTGGCCAACCAAGCAAGCTTGCAAAGGAAATCTGCACTACAATGAAGTCTCACTTCCCCCCGGTCAAAAGGGCCATCTGAAAAAAGTGTAAAATCCAGAAAGGCAGGACAGGCCATGGAGAACTGGGAGCCTTGTTATGCTGATGGGCGGGATGTCAATTGCCAACAGCCACTCGGGAGAAGTGTATGGTGTTTCCTGAAACATCTAAAAAACAAAGCAACAGAGCCTAGGGCACTTCCACTTATGGTCCTATAGCTTAGGGAAATTAAAATCAAAAGACACAGCCACCCCAAAGGTTGGGACGGCTCTGTTTACAAGAAACTGGTTTACGGTACAAGTTCAATATCGCAGAAAGTGAAAAATGGATAAAGAAGTTGTGGTACTTACGTACAATGCAGTATCACTCAGCAATGAAATCTATGTCATCAGGCCCGTAGCAGCATAATGAGTGGATTCAGGTACGATGATTCTAACTGAAATAAGTCACACAGGAAAAGAAACATCATAAGATATCACTAATACACGGAATGTAACCTTGGCTACACAGGAACTGAATTACAAAACAGAACAGGGTCTCAAATTTAGAAACCCAACTTATGCTTGCTTAAGGGGAAAGGTGAGTTGGGGTGCTGCATAAAACCAGAGATTGAAATGAGCACAGATAAAGTTCCTTAAGCCAAATATGGAATAGACAAGAGCTACTCCTTGCTCAACGAAATGGACTCAACACCCCATATTAAATGCCTAAGAGTGTACCTGACTAGGAAGTATCTTAAAACCTATGGATTGCTATGTCTCTGAAAGAGAATCAAGTGTGTGTACAGGGGCATAAACGCAGCAGTGATAGGATTGGAGAGGTTCGGTGAGCAAATGAAGACCCTTTGAAGTCATATTGCATGGTACCCATTCCACGGGTCTCAACTCTCCAGGTTTAAGGTATTCTTCCTTCAGCTAAAACATGCATGTGGAACCCAGAGTATGATCAACCATGTGATCGGGAGACGTGTTCCAATATGTGTCAGTTTTCGTCCCCTGGTACTCGGGTGCAACATTCCAGACGCTTTACTAACACTCTCCCGACTTGGAGAGTCAGTGCCTTTAACCTCCTGTTTGGCCCAGTTTGCAATTTCTGCGGAAGATGAACAGGAATAGGGAGAACCAATGACAGACTAGCTGGAGGTGTCTGGACGGGCAAATTTAACTCTCATTTCCCACCAGGAAGAGGAATTAACCAAAGGCTCAGCGTGCCGTGCCGGAACCAGATTAGGGCCTGAAGCCATCCTGCGGTGTTGCGGCCAGCTCACGAGAAAGCGAGTTGAAGAAAGGAGCTCAGGGGCACTGTAATTCACAAACCTGCAGAGTTATAAATGACAGCTATCGTCCAAAAATATACTGAAGTAAGGCTGCCAAGAGGACTTGAAAGCGGGGCAGAATTGCAGGAAACCGATTTCAGGAGGTAGACTGGAATTGCATTGAAAGCATAGGAAAAGAGGCAGAACGTCCACAATGATGCACTTGGCCAAAAAGGGCGTATGCGTTTTTTCCTGAATATATTCAGGAAAAAACGCATACGCCCTTTTTGGCCAACCAAGCAAGCTTGCAAAGGAAATCTGCACTACAATGAAGTCTCACTTCCCCCCGGTCAAAAGGGCCATCTGAAAAAAGTGTAAAATCCAGAAAGGCAGGACAGGCCATGGAGAACTGGGAGCCTTGTTATGCTGATGGCCGGGATGTAAATTGCCAACAGCCACTCGGGAGAAGTGTATGGTGTTTCCTGAAACATCTAAAAAACAAAGCAACAGAGCCTAGGGCACTTCCACTTATGGTCCTATAGCTTAGGGAAATTAAAATCAAAAAGACACAGCCACCCCAAAGGTTGGGACAGCTCTGTTTACAAGAACCTGGTTTACGGTACAAGTTCAATATCGCAGAAAGTGAAAAATGGATAAAGAAGTTGTGGTACTTACGTACAATGCAGTATCACTCAGCAATGAAATCTATGTCATCAGGCCCGTAGCAGCATAATGAGTGGATTCAGGTACGATGATTCTAACTGAAATAAGTCACACAGGAAAAGAAACATCATAAGATATCACTAATACACGGAATGTAACCTTGGCTACACAGGAACTGAATTACAAAACAGAACAGGGTCTCAAATTTAGAAAACCAACTTATGCTTGCTTAAGGGGAAAGGTGAGTTGGGGTGCTGCATAAAACCAGAGATTGAAATGAGCACAGATAAAGTTCCTTAAGCCAAATATGGAATAGACAAGAGCTACTCCTTGCTCAACGAAATGGACTCAACACCCCATATTAAATGCCTAAGAGTGTACCTGACTAGGAAGTATCTTAAAACCTATGGATTGCTATGTCTCTGAAAGAGAATCAAGTGTGTGTACAGGGGCATAAACGCAGCAGTGATAGGATTGGAGAGGTTCGGTGAGCAAATGAAGACCCTTTGAAGTCATATTGCATGGTACCCATTCCACGGGTCTCAACTCTCCAGGTTTAAGGTATTCTTCCTTCAGCTAAAACATGCATGTGGAACCCAGAGTATGATCAACCGTGTGATCGGGAGACGTGTTCCAATATGTGTCAGTTTTCGTCCCCTGGTACTCCGGGTGCAACATTCCAGACGCTTTACTAACACTCTCCCGACTTGGAGAGTCAGTGCCTTTAACCTCCTGTTTGGCCCAGTTTGCAATTTCTGCGGAAGATGAACAGGAATAGGGAGAACCAATGACAGACTAGCTGGAGGTGTCTGGACGGGCAAATTTAACTCTCATTTCCCACCAGGAAGAGGAATTAACCAAAGGCTCAGCGTGCCGTGCCGGAACCAGATTAGGGCCTGAAGCCATCCTGCGGTGTTGCGGCCAGCTCACGAGAAAGCGAGTTGAAGAAAGGAGCTCAGGGGCACTGTAATTCACAAACCTGCAGAGTTATAAATGACAGCTATCGTCCAAAAATATACTGAAGTAAGGCTGCCAAGAGGACTTGAAAGCGGGGCAGAATTGCAGGAAACCGATTTCAGGAGGTAGACTGGAATTGCATTGAAAGCATAGGAAAAGAGGCAGAACGTCCACAATGATGCACTTGGCCAAAAAGGGCGTATGCGTTTTTTCCTGAATATATTCAGGAAAAAACGCATACGCCCTTTTTGGCCAACCAAGCAAGCTTGCAAAGGAAATCTGCACTACAATGAAGTCTCACTTCCCCCCGGTCAAAAGGGCCATCTGAAAAAAGTGTAAAATCCAGAAAGCAGGACAGGCCATGGAGAACTGGGAGCCTTGTTATGCTGATGGGCGGGATGTCAATTGCCAACAGCCACTCGGGAGAAGTGTATGGTGTTTCCTGAAACATCTAAAAAACAAAGCAACAGAGCCTAGGGCACTTCCACTTATGGTCCTATAGCTTAGGGAAATTAAAATCAAAAGACACAGCCACCCCAAAGGTTGGGACGGCTCTGTTTACAAGAAACTGGTTTACGGTACAAGTTCAATATCGCAGAAAGTGAAAAATGGATAAAGAAGTTGTGGTACTTACGTACAATGCAGTATCACTCAGCAATGAAATCTATGTCATCAGGCCCGTAGCAGCATAATGAGTGGATTCAGGTACGATGATTCTAACTGAAATAAGTCACACAGGAAAAGAAACATCATAAGATATCACTAATACACGGAATGTAACCTTGGCTACACAGGAACTGAATTACAAAACAGAACAGGGTCTCAAATTTAGAAACCCAACTTATGCTTGCTTAAGGGGAAAGGTGAGTTGGGGTGCTGCATAAAACCAGAGATTGAAATGAGCACAGATAAAGTTCCTTAAGCCAAATATGGAATAGACAAGAGCTACTCCTTGCTCAACGAAATGGACTCAACACCCATATTAAATGCCTAAGAGTGTACCTGACTAGGAAGTATCTTAAAACCTATGGATTGCTATGTCTCTGAAAGAGAATCAAGTGTGTGTACAGGGGCATAAACGCAGCAGTGATAGGATTGGAGAGGTTCGGTGAGCAAATGAAGACCCTTTGAAGTCATATTGCATGGTACCCATTCCACGGGTCTCAACTCTCCAGTTTAAGGTATTCTTCCTTCAGCTAAAACATGCATGTGGAACCCAGAGTATGATCAACCATGTGATCGGGAGACGTGTTCCAATATGTGTCAGTTTTCGTCCCCTGGTACTCGGGTGCAACATTCCAGACGCTTTACTAACACTCTCCCGACTTGGAGAGTCAGTGCCTTTAACCTCCTGTTTGGCCCAGTTTGCAATTTCTGCGGAAGATGAACAGGAATAGGGAGAACCAATGACAGACTAGCTGGAGGTGTCTGGACGGGCAAATTTAACTCTCATTTCCCACCAGGAAGAGGAATTAACCAAAGGCTCAGCGTGCCGTGCCGGAACCAGATTAGGGCCTGAAGCCATCCTGCGGTGTTGCGGCCAGCTCACGAGAAAGCGAGTTGAAGAAGGAGCTCAGGGGCACTGTAATTCACAAACTTGTAGAGTTATAAATGACAGCTATCGTCCAAAAATATACTGAAGTAAGGCTGCCAAGAGGACTTGAAAGCGGGCAGAATTGCAGAAACCGATTTCAGGAGGTAGACTGGAATTGCATTTAAAGCATAGGAAAAGAGGCAGAACGTCCACAATGATGCACTTGGCCAAAAAGGGCGTATGCGTTTTTTCCTGAATATATTCAGGAAAAACGCATACGCCCTTTTGGCCAACCAAGCAAGCTTGCAAAGGAAATCTGCACTACAATGAAGTCTCACTTCCCCCCGGTCAAAAGGGCCATCTGAAAAAAAGTGTAAAATCCAGAAAGGCAGGACAGGCCATGGAGAACTGGGAGCCTTGTTATGCTGATGGGCGGGATGTAAATTGCCAACAGCCACTCGGGAGAAGTGTATGGTGTTTCCTGAAACATCTAAAAAACAAAGCAACAGAGCCTAGGGCACTTCCACTTATGGTCCTATAGCTTAGGGAAATTAAAATCAAAAAGACACAGCCACCCCAAAGGTTGGGACGGCTCTGTTACAAGAACCTGGTTTACGGTACAAGTTCAATATCGCAGAAAGTGAAAAATGGATAAAGAATTTGTGGTACTTACGTACAATGCAGTATCACTCAGCAATGAAATCTATGTCATCAGGCCCGTAGCAGCATAATGAGTGGATTCAGGTACGATGATTCTAACTGAAATAAGTCACACAGGAAAAGAAACATCATAAGATATCACTAATACACGGAATGTAACCTTGGCTACACAGGAACTGAATTACAAAACAGAACAGGGTCTCAAATTTAGAAACCCAACTTATGCTTGCTTAAGGGGAAAGGTGAGTTGGGGTGCTGCATAAAACCAGAGATTGAAATGAGCACAGATAAAGTTCCTTAAGCCAAATATGGAATAGACAAGAGCTACTCCTTGCTCAACGAAATGGACTCAACACCCCATATTAAATGCCTAAGAGTGTACCTGACTAGGAAGTATCTTAAAACCTATGGATTGCTATGTCTCTGAAAGAGAATCAAGTGTGTGTACAGGGGCATAAACGCAGCAGTGATAGGATTGGAGAGGTTCGGTGAGCAAATGAAGACCCTTTGAAGTCATATTGCATGGTACCCATTCCACGGGTCTCAACTCTCCAGTTTTAACGTATTCTTCCTTCAGCTAAACATGCATGTGGAACCCAGAGTATGATCAACCGTGTGATCGGGAGACGTGTTCCAATATGTCTCAGTTTTCGTCCCCTGGTACTCGGGTGCAACATTCCAGACGCTTTACTAACACTCTCCCGACTTGGAGAGTCAGTGCCTTTAACCTCCTGTTTGCCCAGTTTGCAATTTCTGCGGAAGATGAACAGGAATAGGGA